>NW_008238359.1:3567376-3595931 GCF_000691975.1 Corvus brachyrhynchos
GCTGATGGGAATCCAGAGGGTCCTTGAGTGGCTTGAGACGTGGGCCTGTGAAACCTCCTGAAATTCAACAAGGCCAAGGGCAAGTTCCTGCACCTGGGTCAGAGCAATCCCAAGCACAAGTACAAGCTGGGTGGAGAATGGGCTGAGAGCAGCCCTGGGGAGAAGGACTTGAGGTTGTTTGTGGACAAGACCCAACATGACCCAAAAATGTGCACTTGCAACCTAGAAAACCAACCATTTCCTGGGCTGCATCCAAAGCAGAGCGGCCAGCAGGGCAAAGGAGTGGATTCTGCCCCTCTGCTCCACTCTTGTGAGACCCACATGAACCAGTGCATTCAGCTCTGGGTTAATTGCTCTGGAGCAATTCCAGAGGAGCCCATGATGATTCTCAGAGGCTGGAGCATCTCTACTTTGGAGACAAGCCAAGTGGGCTGGGATTGTTCAGTCTAGAGAAGGGAAGACTCCAGGGTAACCTTTTAGTACCTTCCAGTACATAAAGGGCTGCAGAGAGTGCTGGAGAGGAAATTTTGACATGGGCACGTAGAGGCAGGACAAGGGGGAATGACTTTAAACTGAATGTCTTAGGAAAAATCCTTTACTGTGAGGTTGGTGAAGCCCTGGAACAGGTTTCCAAGAGAATCTGTGGCTGCTTCATGCCTGAAAGTCTTGAAGAGCAGGCTGGACAGCACTCTGAGTTAACCTGGTCTTGTAGAAGGTGTTCCTGTCCATGGTAAGGGATTGAAACTAGATTATATTTAGGCTCTATTCCAACCAATTAATTCTATGATAATAGAAAACTATTCTGGAGTTAGAAGACTCTGGAAATTCAGCATTGTGCACATCTGCTTCATGTAGGAGGGATCCTAGAAAAAAAAAAAAAAAACCAAAAAACCAACCTATGCCTTTCTATCTCTATCTTTCAAATTTGTGTCCTTTCAGTTTGGAGTTTCACATTTTTTTCTGACATAGAATTTGCTTTTGGTTAATATTCTACATATTGCCTCTGCATGTCTCACTTTTCTGTACAAATAAACATTCCCATGGGGAGAGTTAGAAAACATATAAGACATAGACCACCTGTAATCCAATACTTTAGGCCAAAATATATGATGGAGACCTCAGCTGCATTAATACAAAAGACTGAATCCAATTAATAGCTGGAGAATTCCTTTCCATTCTACCCTGACTCCATTCCCCAAAGCTGAGGTGTGGCTTTTACATCCAGTCTAATTTCATTCAGTCATAATTTAAAAATCAGGCCCTCCTAAGGCAGGTGAAAATGGCAAGGTTAGAAATTCTGAGATAGGGGCAATCTGCTAATTGTCACAATAAAAGGACAGTATCCAGAAAGGGAAGCCACTCAAAAATGAAAGCAGTGTTCTTGGGCCAAAGATGGATGCTGCATCTGTAGATGCCATGTGAAGGAAGTTTCTCAATAGCAGCAGAAAGGAGATTCTGAATTTCTGGAAATCTGGGGATTTGTTTTGTTTTGGTTTGTTTAAAGCAAGCAAAAAGTGCTTGTAATAAAGACAAATTTAAATATATTTTTAAGTCCAAAGGAAACAAAAATTACTTCAAGAACTTCTATATACTGCACTCTCAGAAGAGACAGATTAATATTATGTAGCATTCCAGGAGCTGAGAAATGCCTGTAAGCATATGATTTATATACATAGGCATGGTATTTGTAGATATCCTAAGCTCAGACTCTAAAGCAGACTCACACAGATTATCACTTTCCTTTCAGATTGGTAAATTTAGTCAGGAAAAGATTATATAACTCAACAGAGATCCAGTCTGAAATGTGAGGGAAATAACCTGTATCTCCCTGAATACCTGCCTCTGTCTGCAATTAGCCAATCATAAAATAAAAAAGACTTAAGGCAATGGATATGCAGCAATCAGCACATCACAACAAGCATTCAAAACATGTCCAACGTGTCCACCTTTGGCTAGACCTCTATATTTTACCTACGCCTGGATTGCTATCTGAAAGACAAGGACATGAGGGCTAGTATACAGTATTATACTAGGATCAACTTTCATTAAAACTATGCAGATAAAATTTGACAATGCCATAAAATGACCTGGTCTTGGACTAAAATAAATGGTCTGATAATGGTTACTTATTTTCTTTATGCTATATATAGGTTCTGTTTCAATTTCACTTGCAGTGTACAAAACAGTATTGATTATTATTTCAAACCAGTTGTAGTATTAGCTTTAATTTCACCTGCACGATTGTACACTGTTGCATATCTTAGAACATCAACAACTATATATAAAAGGATAGAAGAAACCTATTGGCTTTTTTTCCTTGCAAGTTCAAAAGTAATACCTTTTCTCAATCCCGTTCTTCAGACAAAATAATTGTTTCTTCTGAGATTAATAGCACCCAATAACATAAAGCCACAGGTACAGCAATATTAGAAACCACAGACTACAAAACAATCCTGTTTCTATGCATTTCGTTGATCTCTTTTAACTCTCTTTTGTAGGGTGTGAATTGTTCATTGTCTAGTTACAAAGGCAGCTTTCCTTCTGCAAAGTCATGAAATGCTGCAATCCTCAGTCTAAAACCTCTCAGAAACCATTCGACAAGAGGTGAGATTACAGGGGTTTTTTCACACAAGTGTGGTTTCACCAAGAATTTTACAATTAAGAATCAACTAGTAAGCAGATTTTGTTGGTGTCTGTATAGGTCTGCCTGTAAGTAGAAGAGGCACCCTGGAAGACTTGCATTACAATAATTGTTGCTCTTACTAGATCTCTTTAGAAGTCTCTTTGCTTCAGCTGATACCCCTTCCTAAAGGATCTTTCTTTTCTTTCATTTTCTTTCTTTCTTTCTTTCTTTCTTTCTTTCTTTCTTTCTTTCTTTCTTTCTTTCTTTCTTTCTTTCTTTCTTTCTTTCTTTCTTTCTTTCTTTCTTTCTTTCTTTCTTTCTTTCTTTCTTTCTTTCTTTCTTTCTTTCTTTCTTTCTTTCCTTCTTTCTTTCTTTCTTTCTTTCTTTCCTTCTTTCTTTCTTTCTTTCTTTCTTTCCTTCTTTCTTTCTTTCTTTCTTTCTTTCTCTTTCTATCTTTCTTTCTTTCTTTCTTTCTTTCTTTCTTTCTTTTCCTTCCTCTTCCTTCTCACCTATTTTTTATACCTTTTGTTATACCATTTTCTATTCTCTCACTCTTCTCACTGATGCTTTTCTGTGAAAAAAAATCCACGTGGACTGTCAGAGCGCACATTACTGCTGCAGGTCATGCTATCAAAACAGTAGCATTTAACCTCTGTTTTCTGTAAAAAAATAAAAGTTTTCATGTTCCAAAGGAATCAAATTGCTCTGGTCTGTAAGCTGTGATTATCGTGGTTTCTGTTCTCTGATATTTGTAAGTGCTCTTACTAATATTATTTGTAAATAATAATATCACTAAATATTAACAAGATACTTTTGCAGATTTTGATCTAGGTACAATCTCAGAGTGGTTCACTGTGTGAGCATGAATGTTCCATAGTCACGATAGTTCCATGGACAACACTTGAGTTCCTGATCTTCTCACTATTTATTACTAAAATAAGCCAGGCATTTTTGGAAGGAGCAATCAAAAATTATCAAAATACTCAAACTGGCTGATGACAAGAAACAGAACACCTTGAGCTCATGTTGCATCAGCTGAACATCCATCTACTTTCTTCATCAGACTAAAATTGACATTTACTGCTTTCTCTGTAAATACTTACAAGCTCCTGAAACACTCTGAGGTATACAGCAGAGTAGGATTTTTAGAAAGGTGCTTTTTAAAAAGTCTAAATAGGAATTAAGCCACTTATAAGGGATTCAAGAATGATCTCTGGTTATCAAATTGATCTTTTGAGCAAATTGTTCATTAGAAAGCCTTATTACTGGGGGAAACAATTTCTGAGAGCAATTTGGGTTTCAGAAACAAATACTACAAAAAATAATAATCTATAGAAGTCACATTATTGAAGAATTAGCAATAAGAAGCTTTTTTATTTTATTTTATTATATTTCTCTACCTTGACCCAAATAAAAACAAGTTCAGTGGTTCACTCTCTGGTGATGTCAGCATCTGACACTTCAAGAATAACTTTAAATTAATTATTATAACCAACAGTGTGTTCCTAAAAAAAAATCCCTACCAGCAGTTCCTATAGGTCATCCAAAATATGAGGATTTCTGAAGGGTCTTTTTACTTCAGTTTTATTCTGGAGCTTATCCTCTGGGTAGATGTTCTCACCTAAGAAATACAGTAATTTAAAAATAGGGTGCATGGGAGAAAAATACCTGAAACTTCCTTTTCATATATTAAAACCACTCTACCTTTTCATATACTCTAGCTGCTATTAACTAACATTTGTGGAGCATATATCTGCTGTCAAGAAGGGAGCATGCAATGGCAGCAGAACAGCGGCATAGTCTTGAAGAATTTGGGACATCCACACGTAGGTGTGGATGTTTGTTGCTTTTATAAAGCCAAGATAATCACTTAAAGGATATATAAGTTAATTAAATGTACCATTTTGGGGGAAAATTAACCACAAGGAAAGCCATATGGATAATTATAAATGAGATTCAAATACTAATTATAGTAATAGCAGCTCACTTAAAACTCACAATCAATTTTATTGAGCCTGTGTGAAGAGACACAGTCTGCAGTTTTAGATGATGATAGCATTGGCAGCAAAGCTAGCGTAAGAAGTTCACCACCCCAGTCCAACTCTCACTGTTCACTGCTTCTAATTTGCTCATCTCAGTCAGGCAGTAAACCACAAACCCACAAACAGCTCCACTAGCACAGGGGAGACCGAGAAAAACCACATTGGAGGAAGACAGGACTGCAGAAATAACCTAAGCTGTCTTTGTATGCCATGCAAGTATCTTGTGAAACTACATCCTAAAAGTATATCTACAACCCACAGCTTTCTCACTTTTTACTTCACTGCTGCACCTGGTAAAAGAGACTGCATCAGCTGGTGTTTCTATGGGGCTAAACTTAGTTGTAATCACTCATTTCACTACCCCAGATAACCAGTGAATACCCAGAGAAAGACTGATAAGCACAAACGCCCAGAGAGAGGTGCCTGCTGACTGCAGGTGCAGTGTCTGTTTGCTTTTATGTAGACATCTATAATGAAACTAAGAATCTTATACTCCCATTCAGACAGAAGACAATAGAGACACACGTTCATACCATGAACTAGATATTTGGATGAGACCAGGTAAAAAATACTCCTTAAATTCTTCCTAAAATTTAGGCAGAATAATATCCTTTTTTGGACCTGGCCTCAACTTAGGTATTTGATGGCTGTATTTTGTGACATTCACAAGACATCTATGTATATCTATATATATAAATGATGTCAGCAATCACCATTAAAAGAGCCCCAAAGCAAGTCTACTTAAAATTTGGAGATATTTTCATTTCAGATGCTAAACTGCAATTGATGAGTGTCAGCATTTTGTTTACTGAGGGAATCAAATTATTTGGCTGAACTTTAAATGCAAAACCATACATGATGACTTGTTTTAATGTCTTTACCCAGAACAGCATTTAACCTTTAAAGAGCTGAAAGTCTTTTCTAACATCTCTTGGACTTCAGTTCACCTCGTACTGAAATGTTGGCTTAAACAGTGCTGCTTTTCTGAGCTGCCAGCTCAAATCCAAGTGATCCTTTTGAGTCCACATCTCCCTTACGCAACGTATCAGTACTTCTCTTCAAAATCAGAAATACCTTGGTATGAGTAGGGAAAAAAATGAGTAGGGAGAGCAAAATTTACCCGATGTGTAATCGCTGTGAATCAGATTTGCTGTAAGGTGCACAAATAAAAACATTAAGGTAAACATGTAATTAGGGGAAGAATCTGAAGCACACTTTAGAATACTGATCTTGATCTTTGTATCTTGTGCCAGACTAGCATGCCACTAGCTCACAAGCAATGTTCAAACTTCACTGTTTTATTATTCAACTGCTCTGCATGCAGTTGTATTTCTAACCTACTCTCTTTCATCTGTATACACTCATCAAGAGAAAAATATCTGGGGGTCATGTGGGAACTGTGTTTTTCTCCACCAGGTATTTTGAAAACAAGTATTTCCCTCAGACACTAAAATGAAAACAAAGTTGCTATGCTGTATTTTCTGGAATGAAAAGGTACTGAAAATCCCCAAGTAACCTTCAAAACAAGCCAGGATTTTTATGTGATGTTCTCCAACTTTTTTGTTTTTTCTTTGATGCAACAACATCAGAGTGTCAAGGTATTCCATCCCATTTCTGAACTTCTACGGAAGATTTCACTGGTTGGAGGGAAGGTGCATAGTTTCTGATTAAGTGTTATTACAGTGCAATGAGATTCTGTTTCTTGTTTTTTTTCAAACCACCTCAAAATTAAACCCACATAAACTGTGTGGTTTATGTCTTAACAAACACACTGCTTTTGAGATGTTTTGATGACAGTGGTTGGGTCTGATTTTTCAAAAAGTACTGACATCAATATGGCTAACTCTCCACTATTTTCGTCTTACCATTTCCTGGACTCATAATTATTTCTCATTAATTTCATTTCATTACTGAACCACAGGGATTAAAGGGGATATTGCCATATACCTATAAGTAAAACTGGTCCTCTCAGAATCTCTCAATTTCTGTGTAAACACTTCAAGTGACAGAGTCACTCTGACTGTGAGCCACAGTGACTTCCACTACAAGTGACTCCTTATTGCCAACTTTAGAAATTTGCATTTTATTTCTAGTTTGGTTTCATACAGCTTTCAACCCCCAAACATAGGATTCAGTCTCTTGAAGGACTTCTGTTGTCTTTTATGAAGATCAGCCAGTAGAACCAAAACAGAGTAGAACTCTCTGCTCTTTTATCTGGATATTGTTTTTCAACAAGCATGCCAAAGTTTTCTTTACGTGTGTGGTATCATGTAAATACCTGATAGTTACTAAGAGAAATGGTGGCTTGGACATGGCTTGTAAAAGCCTACATGGGAGAAAAAGTCTACTTTTCATAGCAAAAGGTTTTTTAGCCTGAGAATTATAAGACATAACAAGATCCGGAAGGTGGAAATTGAAACTATGTAAACTAATTTCAGGCTAGAAATAATGACGAGAATTTGCCAGTTATTATTAATGAAAGCACATATGTATCTTTCAGCACTTGAGATCAAGACCGAATAACTACTTCAACACATGGAAGTGCCCTTTGTTAAATGGTGAGCTTGAAAGAGAAATGATTGGGTGGATATCTGTTTGTGTGCTGTCAAGGAAGCAAGCCTGACAAACAAAAGCTGGTCTCTTTTGATCTCAAATTGTTCAAAGGAAACAACTACAGTAAAAGATGGTAAAACTATATGTCAATGCAATCTATAAATAATCCTGTCATATGTAATTTGCCTTCTTTTTTCCAATAAAACTCATCTTTAGCTATAAAAGGACCAAAGGAGAAGCAAACAACATCAATTTTATGATATAAAAATTTTTGAGTTGTATTGGTAAATTAAATAGGTCTGAATAGATACCAGTAATCCCATATGTCTGCTACTGAAATTGTGTTATTGACTGTATATCTTTTATAAAAGTACAGATGAAAGCTTAAAGGTAATTTAAAAAAAAAAAAAAGAAAAAGAAAGAATGAAAATAAAAAGAAACCAAGGCATTGAATGCCAGTTCAGTCTGTAAAACTCCCCACTGTCAGTACTGTTTGACTGCAGAGAGACCACAGTCCTGCTGTAGCCTCTACATGTTGAAAATGTAAATACTCTGGCATATCACACAAGTGTGATGTCCCAAAATAATTTATACAAAGCCTCAAAACACAACATCTGGAGCAAATACAAGAGATCTGAAATTTCCTTCCCATTATGATTTTCAATTTTAATTAAGCAATTTGGTTGACCTTGTCCTAATCCTACCCATGCAAGCATGATAAGGATGTCATTGGCCACCTGATTTCATACTGCTTTGCGTTATTACTCCTTAAAAGTTTCATATGATACAACTGAATGGACAGAGGCATCTAAAACTGGCACCTAGTCTAGTGTGAAACAGAGGAGAAGAACAAATATGAGTACTTCATCCCACGGAGTACATTTCACAAAGATTATCCAGCTTTTATCATCTCAAAAAGAGAGTTCTAATCCTGTGAAAAGCTACATCAAAAATGTATTCTATACTGAAGAAACTTTTAACTTTACAGGCAAATTTAAAGTTAAAGATACACTGGGGGAATTAATGTGGGAATTCCTCATTTACAGAAGCAATGTTTGATCGTGAACCTTGAGTTTTGCATTCTGCTGATATTTAGCATTAGCCAGGTGAGAAAGCACATCTTTAAATTTTTAAAATGTGTCCTGTCATGATCAGTTCAGCCATAAACAGCTCTTAAAATAGCCAACCAACAAATAACTTGTTTTAAAAGGGCCAAAATCTCCAGTCAGTAAATTCTCTTGCTTTGGACCTCTTGTGTTAGCATGATATGACAAACCTGGGTGGGAGGTTGCAAAGAACAAATTGATCAGATCCCTATGCAGTAGTTCATCTCATTTATTATTAAATAGTTTGAAGAATAAAAAAATCACTGGACTCTGTGTCATCTGTCTCAGTTCACATACCAAGAGGACCATAATTGCTGGTTCATATTTATCAAGCCTTCAGGTAATATGAAATGTCCAGTGGTTTAGGGAAGATCAGAGATTCAGGCAGGAGCCCTTTCTGAATGAAATAAATAATTTGATAAACATTGAGGAAAAGATATTATGCAAAAACTGTGAGATTATGTTGACATTAAAAACTTCTCATAACTTAGAATTTATGGCATAAATATACCTAAATGAAAAGTATTTTGGAAAGAATTTCCTCCCCATTAGTAATAAACTCAGTGTTAGCAGAGATAAGAACCATTACTTATAGCAAAATGAAAAGAATATTCTTGAATAGTCTGCGTCTCCCCTCCATCTGATCAGTTCATGTCTCTAATACAACATGGTTTCACAAGCAAAACTAGTTCACAGTTTTTAGTTTTCAAGGTTTTAAGAAGAATAGGAAACTTTAAAATCCTTGCAAATAATAACTGAAAATAATCTTATATTAATATGAGTTTTCTTTTATTTTATGTACTCCAAAGTTTTCTAGGAACTTGGAATAAGTTTTTGAAATCATGGCAATAAATATTGAAGGGAAAGATATTGCAAAAAAATATTTGCCATAGGCAGGGTAAAAAATAATTCCACAAACCACCAATTCAAGATTTGTATCCAAAAATGACAATACTAGACCTGCACTATGAATTTGTTTCTGAATAAAGTTACATGAAAGTGAATAAAGAGAAAATCCAAAGAAACATGCTTAACATACATAGATAGAAGAAGCAACTATTTCCTCTGAGTTTCTGAAACAGAATTTATTTTATGATAACCTCTTCATTTTAAATAACTGCCTTCTACTTTTCCAGATTAAAATAGTTGATTTCTAGTAAGTCTTTCATCATTCACTCATCTCAGAAGCTTCGGTGTGTAAGGACAGAAAGAGGCATGTGTTTTCTGAAAATACTTAATGTGTTTTAATATGAAAATAGTTAAATATGTCTTTTGAAAATAGTTAATAGGACTGATCTTAGATTGAAATTCCATTTACTGTCTCCCTATATTTTTGCCTTTGTTTAAACATCACAGTATAATCTGGTTATTCAATAACCTTTCGTAAAGAATTGTATACATTGAAGCCTTTATCCTACAGATATTCTATTTCCTGTAAGAGGGACACTGAGGGAGCTTTTCATGAAAAGACAAGCTTCACTTGCAGGAACAGAAGAGAAAATTGCTGAAATTATTACATATGTGAAACATTTTTAGTAGAGAATCTGCTTTGCGATTCAATCTCTGCCAAAAAAAACCCCAAGATTGTATTTTTTTTTCCCCCTTTTCCTGGAGAACATTGTAAACTTTTCATTTCTGACTAAAACCACAATCTTTTTTCTTTCTCATTGCTACTTTATGGTTCCACATCTTAATTTTCTAACCATATGCTCCTCTGATCAAATCAGCAGATGTTTCTTCTTTTGAGCTCAGCCTGCAAATATCTCAGCAGGGTCAAAAGGGCTGATTGCCAGCAGTGCTAACTGAACTAAACATGTAATAGAAACAGACAAAACTTTTATCAGTCAGATTCCTAGCTTATTTTTATTATCATTTCATAGCTATAATTAATCTCATCAAAAATACAACTGTGGCCTCAGAATTTGAAATTCTCTTTGTTCTCAGCATCAGTGTGTCAGAATTCATCTTTGGGACGTGATGCTGTTTATTATCTCAGGTATTTTAAAAACAAAATACCCAGCAGTGTTTCTGACCAGGTGACTGGCTAGAGTCAGACTCAGCAGTCTCCTTGGGGGTGTTCTTTTTCACATCATTTCTGACCTTGCATGCTAGTCCTGTCACATCTTTTTTTATCCGTATCAATACACTAAAGTATGTATTTAACATTTCACCCTGCTTTCCCTCCATCCTGCATTGTTCCCTTTGAGGTAAAAATCTGTATGTAACTATAGAAGCTGGTGAAAGAAGTTCACTGCATTATTTAGCTTTGTTTGTTTTGTCTGAGTGCTGGAGAGAATACTGATGTGCATGGCTTTCTTATTCATAGTACTGATTTGTGAGTCATACCTCTTCATGTGCATATTTTACAGCTGGTGACAATGACCTTAGAGATTTTTAAGTGATATTGTTTTCCAAAGTGCTATTCTTTTTTGGGCAAACCACAAATGAGTCTAAGAAACAGTAGCTTATTTACTTGCATGAAATGAAAAGGATCATAGAATCACAGAAGAGTTTGAGTTGGAAGGGATCTTAAAGACCATCTGGTTCCAACCCCCATGCCATGGGCAGGGACAACTTGTGATAGACCAGGTTGCTCAAAGTCCCATCCAGCCTGGCCTTGGACATCTGTGAGGATGGAGCAGCCACAACTTCTCTGGGCAATCTATGATGGTATAAGATCTTCAAAGATCTTCACTTTTGTGTTGAGATACTTATATGCAAGAAACATTTTACCCCAAATTCACCAAGGCTTTTCATTTTGTTTCTTTGCATTTTGATTACATATGTACCAATAGTCCTACGCTACAAACTCTCAGTTGGAGAATGCCATGTTTACTTCTATTTCTAAAATCACTCATTCTTGAGACTGTGAAGGATGTACTACTGACAATATGATTATGTCTATGGTTCTCTGGAAGTTTGGATTGTCCAGCTGCAACAACGAATGCTGCCTCCCTTCCATCACCTATATCATAAGCTGTCAGGTAGACTTCAACCTAAGTGATATCATTCTTTCAGGGCCCTTCTAATCTATTTTAAGGTTTTACCTGCAGCTGTTTTCTTTCAAGTGTGCATGACAGATGGCAAGTGGAACCTAAAAACTGGCATATGTCATGATGCTTCAATCTATGTCATGGTTCTGAAGTAAGTTTGGCATAAAAAAATAAAGATTTTTCTAATATATCCAGGATCTATCCTGAAATACATTTGTATTATATGCTGGTTTCATTTTAGCCTATCCTGGTCATTTAGGTGCTACATCAGACATATTTGCACAGTAAAACAAGCTAGGCCTCCAGTGAGCATTTCTCTCTCTTCTAACTCTCTGTTGCTGGGGGTTTTTTTTCCTTTTTTTTTTTTTTTTTTTTTTTTTTTTTTTTTTTTTTTTTTTAATTATTATTATCATTTCAAGCTTTATTATTGAGACAAACATGATTGAAGCTGTCGTTATTTGGTCACTGGGAACCAAGCAGGTGGTAAATAACTATGTTAAACCAATCATACTAACTTAATGCATTCACTTGTCAGCAAAACCTTGGCAAAGGCTCTAATTTAGAATCAGAACATATCCTTCAAAACTTGATGGACATCTGACATTTTTCATTGGTTGGGAGTTGAAGCATCCAACTCTGACTGGGAAAAACAATTGTGTATGCCAACAGATAAATTCATATATCTTTCCTAAACTTCTAGCAATTCTAAGTTTCGAGAAAAAAACTCTTCTACTGGGTTGCTATCTTATTTAATTGGATGTTGTGGTAGGATAAGCTCAGAACAGTTGATCTGCAGAAAGAATTCTGAAAATCGTCAGGAAAAGGCACATTTTTCCCTGCACCTCTAGGCACCTAGCAAAATAGATCTCTGATCAATAATTAAGGATAGATTTGGCAGAACTAATAAACAGCATTCATGTGAAAGTTGCTGCATAAGATAGTTCTTTCTTTCTGGAGTCATTAAAGGACACAGACTTTCCTCCTCATTCATGAGATGTACATCAGTAATCGACCCACTTAGGAAAAGAAAACTGCAAAGCCCAATATACAGTTAAATACACAGTATTTCCTCTATCACGAAAGATTGCACTTTGCTAGGGAGAGAAACCATCAGCAAGCTCAGAAATGACAGATAAAATTCAGTTTATTCACAGAGAGATGAACAGTTCACTTTTGGCAGTTTCACATTATTGAACTGAAGAAAATGGACGCAGTTCCTTTCAAAGCTAAGAAATGCTCTTAGAGAGGTGATTAACATGAAAATCAAAATAAGAACATTTAAAAAACCCAACACAAAAATTGGGATTGGAAAAAGGTCAAACTTTTAATGTTACTTCTAATCCTGTATGTCAAGGGTCAGGGCTTGTAGTACACTGGGATTTAGGTGGGTGACAAAGATCTAAAATGAGCAACAATGAAAAATAGTGGGGGAAGGAAGGTTTGGTCTGTATAAGATTAATTCCTTTGACAAGTCTGTTTTCTGTATCTTCAGCTTCACAGTCAACCATTTTTGCTGCAATTAACATTCTATAATATGAGGAATTCCCAGATCATGGTTGGTAGAAATAAATTTTGATAAAATGCGTACTTGACTTTATAATCAGAAGCAATTAAGAGGGCAACTACTTTATTACACAAGGGCTTACACATATTTAATACCCCAACTGTAAATAAACCCAATTAAGAAATTATAAACTATTTTTGGCTTTCTTCTGAGTTTCAAGAGATATTATAATATACACTTTTTTGAGGGTAGAAATGTGAGCTCTTAAGGGCAACTTTATATCTTGTTCTCAGTCTTTAATGACTTGACTGCAATGTATTTAATGCTAAATAAAATGGATCCCTCTAGCATTTTATTTATTAGATGCAGATTGAAAATTATCTCAACAGAATGATGTCGGCTGACATAGTGGATAGCATGACTTTGACCCTAATAATTGCCATTACATATTATCTACCAGAACCTACACCTGATAACAAAGCTAATTTTATTCTTTACTCAGCTTTGTTATTACCCAGGTCTGCATCTCCTAATGCAGACATTCACGCACCCTAATCCAACCTGATCCAACTGCTCAGCATCTGAGTTACCTGCATCCTATTACCTGGCATCTCAGTTCACCTCTGCTGGGGTCTGAGACTGAAACACTAATGACAAGATGAAAAACTCACTGATGTATCTATTTCTATATTGCAGGTCAAATAATAAATCTGAAAGCAACTACTCATAGATAAAATTATAGAACTATTGACATAATTGGGACCTTAACTGAGGGCAAAAAGAGTGATAAAAATGTATTTTATTCCTATGAAGAACTTTAGGGTGTGAATGGAAGGATCTCTGCCAGCAGCTGGAATGGGGCTATATCCTCAAGTATTTGTCCATTTAGGTGCCAGAAAATGAGGAGCCTGGGACCTAGGGGCAGCCACAGGGCTCACATGTCGTCTGAGACCAGCCCTTGGGTGGGACTACATCACAGGTAAATCTATACATAGATGTATTTCTCTCTGACACACCTTCATCCTGATGAGACACATCAAGGAGCAGAATGAGGACGTTGATGTTGCGTGAGTGCTGAGTGTTGCCTGTGTGCCTGGTCACAAGTGTATTTGCATGTGTATTGTATACATGTGTTTGCATGTGAGCCTCTAGGAAAGACACACTCAGCTTGATTCTCAGAGCTGGGAACAGGGAGTTCCCAGCCTCACCTCTGTTGCACTTCCAGATTTCACAACTTTTAATAGAAAGGATCTGACTCTTCCAGAGCTACAAAATAGACTTAAAAAAACCCCAAACTGTATTCCATTATCTATTCACTAGAGGTTTTTTCTTCCTCATATAACATGGAAGTTATGAGTTTATGATCTGGGTGGTTCAGTTAATTTTTAGTTAATTAGTAGCAGAGATATTTCTATACAAATTCACTATAGAAAACAGATGTTGATAGTTCTTGGAATCCTGCAGCTCTGTATTACAGAAGTTCCATTCTTCATAACAAGCCATAAGCTTTGTGCTGAGTTTGCAAGGCCTCAGGACTGAAACTTGTAAGGTTTTTCTGACTAAACCTTTGCTGAACTTCTTGAGGTTTTCTTTGTTTGGTTTATTTGTGACTACAATTCCACAACAGGTGTCTGTGTATATGTAATTTGTAACACTTTTCTTTATCTTTGTACAGTATGACTGTAGTTGTATTAACAGAAATAACAATCCATTATTCCATGTAAAATGAAGTATTTCAAGACAGGGTCAGATGGAATTTTGAGCAACCAGGTCTAGTGAAATGTGTCTTTGCCCATGGCAGGGGGATTGAAATTAGATGATCTTTAAGGTCTCTTCCAATTGAAACCATTCTATGATCCTATGTTCCTATGATTCTGACTTACAGATCTTTGACAATGATGTAGTGTAGACAAATAAAAGCCTGATAGGACAGCAGAGTCCTTGAGAAGGGGAGACACGGGACACAGCACAGAAGAGCACAGGCAGGGAATGACAAGTGGGGCACAGGCTGGCATTAGAGGCAGCTCACCCATGGACAGTTAAAGAAATACAGGTCTGGAGCTGGACAAAACTGGGTTTAGGGGTAAAAAAGACAATTAAGTTATATCTGACATAGGTACCATACACAGAAAAAGTGGATGTAATGTGGGGCTGCAGATGAAGGGGTAGGTGTAAAAGCATATTAGCTAAACCTGAACTTGGGCACCAGATGGTTACTAGGGCAAGGAAGGGAAAACCATCACCTTGAGCACTGGTTGACTCCAGATACTATTTTCTGGAATGCCTTCCCAAACAACAATCAGTAGAATGAAACTGCTAAACCTGGGACTCAGAGGAGCAGGGGAAGGGTGAGCACACCACCAAGCAAAAGAGTGTGTGCTTAACAGTTTTAACTGCATAATCCCTTTTCTCCTCAACTTTTTTAGATTTCCATAAGTAAAAATTCCTGGATTTGATTGTTGGGATTTCGCTTATACAAACAAGAAATTCTTAGGTTTGTATATATATGTGTGTGTGTGTGTGTGCGCACGTGTATACAGAAAGTGAGCTTACTCTTTTCCTATAAACAAGATTTTGAGTGCAACATTTTAATGTGAAATTTACTGAAATTACTGAATTAAGTTGGCTGGAATTAAACCTGTATTGTGCCCAAACCAATAATGCATGATTTCCAAAAAGTGAACCAAAGAATAAAAGAAAATTAATCTTCTAAAAGCCCCACAAGACAAATAATAGTAACTACAAAAACACTTTAAGAGCAATAATTCTCACACAGAGCATCACTGATTTAAATCATAAATAAGTTGCTGGGGGAAGGGAATCTGAATCCATCCCTATCCTGCAAGTTTAATGCCAGGGTCAACAATATATGCCCAGAACCTGGGGAGAGATTGCAGGCCAGCAGGAGAGCACCTGAAGAGCAGCACAAAGGCATTCCAGCCACTCCATCCAGTATCTTGGTTTCATCAGGGTCCCAACTTGAATGCCTCTATGTTAACTCAGGCACCATGGGGAATAAACAGGAGGAGCTAGAGACATGCACTATGCAAGGCTAAGACTTGGGAAAATGTAGGCTCTCCCCAGAAGAAAATGGGAGATCTGATAACCTGGAGTATGTAGAAGGCTGAGGTACTCAATGGCTTTTTTGACTTGGTTTTCTGGCGAGCGCTTTAGCCACACCACCCAAAATAACTGTTGGTAGTAGTAGATTTAAGCCACCATTACAGTTTGAAATGTAGGTTCTAATCATATGCACACTCTTCTTCTATTGTAACACAAAGTAAAAATGTCTAAATGAAACAAAGAAGACAGTGATAATTCTTTAGACTAATATATTTCAATTCATATTTCAGTTCATTAAGTGCATGCCAAAAGCAGCTACTCATGCTCAAATGAAGGTGGGTAACATTTTCTGAAAAGAGGAACTCGCTTCATTGAATGTCCCTGCTCGACTGTTTGTCACCATCTGATCATGTCCTTAATAATTTTACCACTTAGTAGGCCTCCATGTAAGTAGCAGCAACTGATTTGCTCATCTGAAACAACTCACCTTTTCAGTTTCAGTCAAGGATTTGTGTGTGCATGTGTGTGTGAGGACATGGTCTGAAGAAGGAAGAGATTTAGGGACTTGGCTGATTTGTCTGAGCAAACACAGGCACTTGTGTCAGTCGAAATGTTTCTGCTTCCATCTGTCTCTTAAGCCATGTGTAACAGGTCTTCCCTAAATCCTATGTTTTGTCTGCCAACCAATGTGAATGCCTCAGATACAATGGCATACCTCTCAGCATACCTAAAATTGACATTACATACCTTTGTTTAGGCACCTGAATTATTCCGACATGGTCTAAGTGGGAATGAATGACAAATGATACCATCAGAGCAAAGCTTTTGGAAAGTTATTATTTCGGGAACTGAATCCTAATTGGCTTCTTAGTTAAAACAGTGTTTTAGGACAGCAAACATCAAAATTATGTCAATAACCAAGAACATACCTTGGAATTCTAAAAGAACTATTTTCAGGATATGTTCCTTTATGAGCTACTTCTGGTTTTGTTTTTGAATGTCATCACATTGCCCTGAGTCATAACTCCTTTCTATCTTTTTTTCTTGCAAATCTTTCAAACAAACAACAGTTCTTTTCCCTGCTTTATTTCCAGTAGTATGTCTAAATATATTTTCCAAGGTTGTTAATTGCCTCCTTGCTTTCAGACGCCTCTAACAATACTTCAAAGTTTCCAGGAAAAAATCAAGACTCAGCTTTATACCCATCTACGTATGCAAAATAAAACCTAAGTTTCCAAATCATATCCTTGAATAAGCTAAGAGGGAAAAGTGTCAGTTAAAAAAAAAAATTGTGAATTCCTTTTATCCTCTGCAGTCAGCAACAAAGAATCTCAGAGTTTAAGGCTGTGAAAGAAATGTAAAAAAAATATATGTGGCATGGTTGGGAAACAAACACTGTTCTACCAGTCCTGCATAAAGGTGAGATAAACCTCATATCCACTACATCATCCAAAACTGCATTGTTAGACTAAAATGATTTTATTCTATTTTATTTTCCTATAATCATGAAATGGTTTGGGTTGGAAGGGACCTTAAAGATCATCTAGTTCCAACTCGTATTGCCATGGGTGACAAACCATCCACTAGACCAGGTTACCCAAAGACTCATCCAGCCTACTCCTGAACACCTCCTGAGATGGGGAGTCCCCAGCTTCTCTAGGCAACCTGTGCCAGTGACTCACCACCCTCACAGCAAAGAATTTCTTCCAAATATTATTCTAAATCTACTCTCCTTGAGTTTAAAGCCACTTCCCCTTGTCCTATCATTACATATCCTGGTGAGCAGTCCCTCCCCAGCTCTCCTGTAGTCTCATTTAGGTACTGCAAGGTTCTCTAAGGTCTTCCAGGAGGCTTTTCTCCTCCAGTCTGAAACAACACAAACTGTCTCAGCCTGTCTTCATAGGAGAGCTGTTCCATCCCTATGACCACCTTCATGGCCCCCTCTGGATTTTATATATTTAGGAAAGAGTTGTACAGGAAATCTTAGCTTAATCTCTATTTAATTTCAAAACAGGAAAGTGGTTGCTATTTTGACTATCTCTCCTAGAAATTCGAGTAAAACTTTTGATTGCTCTGTCAAGACAGCCTAAAGAGCCTTGTGAGTGTGTTTGCTTCTTCCTAAATGTCATAGCACATCTGGATGGGCCAGATTCCCAGGTGGCACTGACAACCTTATTTTTCTTGAAATCAATGAAACTTTTATCATACATGCAACTGCTTGAAAATCTCTCCTTCTAAGAGTACAGCTTTGAGAACAGCAACATCAGCTGAAGCAGATAGTCTATGTATCCTAAATCAGTGTTCTGTATTGAGAGCATACATTAAAAGAAAGAATTATTATATTTCAGCCTTATCACACAACTCCGTAAACCAGCAACAGGTAAGAGTCCATACTAGATATGAGTCTAGCCCATGAAAAATGTTTTTAAAAGCTCTCCATTGTGACCCAATGTATTTCAAGAAAACTTCATATGTGACTTGCCATTACTTCAATCAATGCAAAAAGCTCAGAGTATTGGGTTGGTTTTCTTTTTTTTCAATGGTTTTTTTGGCAAATTTTGCTTTGAAGGGGGAAAATTTATCATCTTTAAAAGAAATGAACAAAGTTAGATAGAAAAAGGGTTAGAAATGCTTTAAATGGTGGGAAAGCTGGCTTGGGGACATCATGTCCCTTGCATCAAGCACAAGCTAAGTGGTTTCAAATCAGACACTGTGACCAGGAGAGAGAGCCTGGAGTCAAGTAGTGAAAGCAGGACTTATATGGCAAGAAAAGTGTCCCAAAAGTACTTGAAAATGATGTAAATTAATGCTGAAAGCTCCGGTAATAACCCAGGCCAACATGTCCTTCCACTCAGCTTCGCAGAAGAGAGGAAGTTTTTGCATCACCAGGCTTTTTCAAATGTTACATTTAGTAATAATGAAAAGGTACAAAATTTACTGAAAATGCATAAATTGCATGTCAGCTGTGTAGAGGAATATGGACTCATTATGAATTTCATCCTGCTAGGACCATATCAGTGTAAATTGTGCAAAATGCTGAAATTAACTGCAATTGTGTGGCCTGACCTTTAACACCTCTGAATGCTTCAGAAGAAATCCTGAACAGTTTTAATCAGCACTAACTCTAAAGTATATGCATATAGAGGAGGGGAAAAGAAGCATCTTCTCCGTGGTTACAACACAGTCCCAGGCAGAGTGAACCTGAATGACTTCTGAACTAGCTCAGTCAGAAGGAACAATAGGATATTGGTGTGATACCTCACCCAGTGAAATTAGAGCCTGTTGAAGTGTTTTGGGACATGGGATCATTTAGTTTAGCCAAACTGTCTCTGGTATCCCAGTTGGAAAAAGAGGAAAATTTGTATTTGGACTGACAATAGTTTTCAGTGCTTCAATTATCTCACTCTTCAGAGTCCCAAGTGCACATTCTCTATCAAACAGTACATTAAGTACTTTAAGCTGTGTCAACCCTTTTTCTGGTTCAAGTGTATTGCCTGTGTCTAGTTCCTACAGCATATTGTGTACAGACAGCTCCAGATTGTAAGAAAGTTTACATTTTTTCCAAGTATTTATCTAATAAAGTAAAACTTGAGAAAAATATAAAATTTGTGTGAAAAAACCCACTTAACATACTCAAAAACCCAAATGTGTTTTCTCAGCATAACCTCAGTTAAAAAAATAGGTTTGGACATGTCTATGGTTTTTAGTCTGACATGATACATAGGGCAACATGAAAGCCTATCTACAATCTAAGTGGAAAATCTAGTATCAAGGTATTATCTATCATCAATGTGCATAGATCATAAGAAGCAAACAAGGATGCTCTAAAAGTGAGAACGAATTTTTCTCCCCTTGATTAAACATCAGAAATCAGTATTGTTAAAACTCTTCATTCTCTTTATGAATGAAAATTTTAAAAATTTATATAATGGAAATCTAGGTTTTTAAAATATTTAGTTTTCTTGTTTTCCTGTAACAACTGGAGTTGAGCCTGGCATTGAAGATTTTCTCTGGGGAAAACCACTGCTAAACCCAAACTGGCAAACCCAGCAAGGACCAAGGAGTATTGACATCAGTGGTGTGGGAGCAGATAAAACACAAAACCCATAGACAACAGTTATTGGTGGCTGGTGAGGCCAGTAAAATCAGCAAGCAGTGAGTCTGGTGCAAAACTGGGTTTCAAAAAATCTCAAAATATCAAAAATAAGGTGCTCCGCTCATGAAGAGCAGACTAACATGCTTACAAGTTAGACTTTTCTGAGCCTGGGTAAGAAACTAAGGGACAGGGAAATTGAAGCAGGGTGAAGTTATAGAATGAGAGTGTTTAAAAAAAAATTAGTGGCAACCCCAAGTAACAAAACAAAATTCATGCTGTCGTCAGTGGAGCCCTGGAGGAAGGGGCTCAGGTTCCTCATACAGGTTTCTGCAGATTGCGAAATAAAGTTTATTTATATCCTCTTACTTCAATACAGCTCCATATATTAAAATGCTACTAATATAGCAAATTACCATTTCCGTTTTGCAACAAGAGAGCAGAAATAATGAAATTAAGCACCTAATCACACCAGTAACCATATACAGACTTCTGGTCCCTTAATGACAAGACCAATGCCTTAATCACTTTTTTCCCTCATTTCCATTTCTCCATATGCCACACTCGATGACCATAACCATTCCTTGACTTATGTGCATCATCATTTAACAATACATCATTTAAAATACTTGCCTCACAAAGGCTGCCAGAGACAAACATTTCATAAATCGTTAAACACTTTTATTGAAAATCACTTCAAATATGACTATTATTATTATTATCTATATTAATAATAATTCGTAATGGCCATTAGACCAGACATTTGTAGTGCTCATGATTCTTTTCACTAAAAAGCATCTGTCTTTCAGAGAACAACTGCTGGAAGTTAATTTTCAGATGGGCTTAATGGTGCGCATTTATACTGAGGTTATAATGGAACATAAAGTGCAGTTCCCCAAGATGCTAAATTGCTAAATCTTCAAATTCTACCCTTAAAGTTAGTATTTCTAAGAGAAGTTTAAGACAGTAAAAATAAGTGCCTAATAATTGATAAGCATATAAATGTAGGTTTGGTTTTGGTTTTTTTTTTTTTTTTTTTTTCTTTGGTTTCTGGACACCTATAGGTATGTATTGTTCTTTAAAACCAAATCAGTACTGTGTAACAAATGAAGCTTGGGTATTAGATTAATTCGAAGAGGTGAAGAGGTGTCCTTAGAGATTTTTCTCCTGAAACATGGGGATAGAGCACTGGACAGTAGCATAATAACAGACAGATTAGAATATAATTGTCCTATGAAACAGGACTTGCTTTTTTTAAGACAATTTCCTCTGTCCAAAGAAGTTCTAATTTTGCATTACAGCAAGGGAACTTCTCCTTTAAACACTATCTATAAAACTTCCAGCTGACCTTTTCACACCTTCCATAAAGAAGCTAAATGTTACTCACTTTTCACATTCAATAAAAACTATTACTGTGTTCTAGTTCAATGCATATCTGTGTCATCATGGAGGAAAGTCACTCTGCACTGTGTGTTAATCTTTCCCTTAAAGTTAATTTCCAAACTTTCGGGTTGCTAAATGTGTCACCTTGGTGTGTTCATGTGTTGCATGTGGTGTATGACAAAGAAACCTGAAGTTCATCTGGAGGTGTTTGGGTCTTCAGATCTATTTGTCATAGATCTTCAATTTTTAAAAACTAACCAGAAGCTACTAGATTGTTCAGCATTTTGCCTAATGCCAGACAGAATGGCATTGAGTTTCAAGAAATCTGATGTTTATTCTGGCCAGAACTTCAACAGGTATAAAGTGATACAGTAGTACTGTCTTCAGTAAAGCTATATTCCCCAGCTAGGAATAACCAGACTTCCACAATATATCTCTGAATAATGATTCTGGTCAATATTTTCAGTGACTGGAGTAAAGTCATGAAGTTTGAAACTTCCTCGGTTGATCCCACCAATTGATTTTCTTTAGATGAAACTTTCTATTAGCTTCCTGAGATCTTAGTAACACCTTACATGTGAGCATTTTCTAGGAGGCATAATACTCATGGATGTAAAAATATTGCTGAGGGGTTTAGGGGTTTTTTTATTGTCCAAGCAGACAACCATAGCAACATATGGCTGAAGGCACAAAGACTTAAAAGCTACATCACAGAGTCACAGAATCATAGAACAGTTTGTGCTGCAAAGGACCCTTACAGATCATCTAGTTTAACCCCTCTGATGTCGTCAAGGAC
Source organism: Corvus brachyrhynchos (assembly GCF_000691975.1). NCBI lineage: Eukaryota > Metazoa > Chordata > Aves > Passeriformes > Corvidae > Corvus > Corvus brachyrhynchos. The sequence goes on from NW_008238359.1 coordinate 3,589,533, forward strand.
AACTTTTACCAGACCAGGTTGTTCAAAGACCCATCCAAGATGGCCTTGAACACCTCCAGGGATGGGGCATCCACAGCTCCTCTGAGCAACCTGTGCCAGTGTCACACAATCCTTACCATAAAAAAAAAAATAATTTCTTCCTCATATCTACCTTCTTTCACTTAAAAACTGTTGTCTCTTGTCCTGTCCCTACAAGTTTTGGTAAAAAGTCTCTCCCCATCTCTCTTACAAGCCCCCTTATATATTGAAAGACACAATAAGGACTCCCTGGAGCCCCACAGGGACAAGCTTTAGGATTCCTCTCAGATGGACCATTAGACTGTAGGCACTTACTTTTTAGATAGTTGCCCTAGATTCCCTTTATACCAGTGAAAAGAAATAGGTATCTTTAAACATATCTATTTTTGATGTGTATTTTTGGCAGAGATAAATCATACTCTAGAGGTGCCTGTATTTCTCAGGGACTATAAGAGAAGCCATTATAACTAGCTCCTACCCTAGAAGCTCTTCTTTTTAATCCCTTAGTCATAAAAGGTAGGTTTCAAAAAAGCTAGAAACTATGGAAAAGTCCTTTTTTCAGTGGAGCTGTAAGAGTCCTTTTCCTGCTCTATAGCAGGAAGTCTTTTAGAGTTGCTTGCTCTAATTTAGCTATAAATAACACCTTGGACAATTTTTTGTGCAATTAAAATATTGCTCAAAACTATTATTCATTAAAATCATTTATATAAGATCTCATCATTAATATTTCAGATTCTTAGAACTCTAACAGTGTAGAGATATTCTAACTTATATTCTCCTAAAATACTATACTAGTGTCAATTTTGAAGCATTTGGAAATTGTTCCAAATGTTTGATACATGACATGTAACAAAATATGTGAAGACACTGTAAAAATTTCTTAGAAGTATAAACCAGTAATGAATGCCTCAGGTGTTTGCATTTCTGTTAATTGGTCTGCATGATCTTGAATACTCTGAGATATCCTGAAAGCTTCCAAAGATAGTGTGTCCCAAGCACAAGTATGAAACAACATAAATCTTGAAAAATTGTGAATTTTAAACCTATTTGAATGCTTATGAAAAAAGTTATATCACCAAAAATTTTTCAACACTGTTATCATGGTGAATCAAGAACAGATATTTTAATACGGGCTTTTACCTGAGATAATTAATTTAAATTTAACTATGCTGATTACTGGTCTTCAGTTGGAGTTGTAAAAGATACTCTGCTCCAATGGGCTCTGTACAAATTCATTTCCACCTCATCAAGATCATTCCTGGCATCTGACCTTACCCCAGGAAGCCCAATTGTAGCATCATGAGCCACTTGCTTATGAGACACTGGATAAAGCCCACGTGGAGAAAATAAGTGAGAAAGGCTATGTGCATTTGTAGAGAATCTCCGTGAAACTTGCCATGAGATTAATAGGGAGAAGAATAAAAAGTTCCTTGTATGTTCCCAGGTCAAGCAGAGAAGCTGTGGGTGCCACATCCTTGAAGTGTTCGAAGCCAGGTTGGATGGGGCTCTGAGCAACTTGATCTAATGGAGGGCACTCCTGCTCTTGGCAGGGTGTTTGAAACTAGATGATCTTTAAGGTACCTTCCAACCTCTGCCTTTCTATGATTCTATGATTTCTGATACACTTGTGTGGATGAAAGATTCAGTTTTCAAATCAGTTCTTTATATTTTTCTTATTTGCATTCTTGATTTTCATTGGAAGTAAAAGCAAACAAACATCCTTCTTCTCTGTCACTGAATAGAAATGTCAACATTTCTGTTTGAAAAGGCTACCCCAGCCTTGACATTTACTCCATGTGCCCATACACGTCCCTTAGAAGAAGTCAGTTAAAAGAAAGGGAGAAAGGCAGGATCATAAAATATTGTATCTACAGTTCTGCAGCATGTGGAAATACCTCTGGTACAAAACAGAACTTTGAGACTATCAGGTTTTCACACCTCTTGGTTCCTACAGTCCTACAGAAAAGAAAAACCTGCCTCCTACTTAACTCATCTTTCTCTTCTTTGCATAAACCTTCAAAAATTGTTGGTTAGCAGGTAGCCTCAAATATACTGGAAATATAAAAGAGCAAACATCAGAGTCCTTCCAAAAGCCCTAGATCTAAGAATTTTTTCCAGTTTAATATGCAAAGTGCTGAACAAACCTTGCTACTTAAAATTAGTATTTAGATAAATTAATAGATGCACATACAATGAAAGACTTTTTTTTTTCTCATTTCTTTTTCTACTTTGTTTTTTGTTTTCCTGTTTTCCTTTTCACAGAAGTCTAATGACTGATAACTTAAGAAATAGCAATCGAGGTTACACTGTAATTATGTTTTCATCAGCATCAGTGTTAGGTAGCAAAATGGCAGAAAAATCTAAAAGGAATCTTTTCATTATTTCAAGGAGGTTTCAGTCAGACTCTTGTGAATATCAGTGTCTCCGTTTGAGACAAGTTTAGTAGGAAAATGCTCTGGAATGAACATCTCCCCCAAAGACAGGTTTTCGGCAGTCCCTCCCCCACCATTGCGAAAGGAATTTCTTGGAGGAAAGTGAAAAAAACTATTTATTTAATAAACAATGTTTATTAATAAACGGCAGGGCACAGGAAAAATGAATAATTGTCAAAATATTAAACCTCCTCGACGCTGCAAAGCTGGTGTATTTAGAGTTCCTTCTGTAGCTGGCTCAGCCTCTTCAGAGGCCCAGGGCCAGGATGCGGCATCCCTGCAGCCTCCCTACCGGTCCACGGCGTCCACTGATCTGGTTCTCAGATCACAGCTAGGCCAAACAGTTCCAGAAAAAGAAGTTGTTACCAGAGGATTTCAGTATGCAGGTATGCCAGTATGGGAAAATTTCTTGCCTCAGCTAATAGGCTAGCTAAAAAGCAGGAAGGTGCTCCCTCTGCTCTGCAGCAGTGAGAACACGGGGCAGTGTGCGTGAGTCTTTGAACACACACTGTGCTGAAGAAGTCACCTGGCTTCTCTCCCCCCTCTCCTGGACTCAGCTTAAAGCTATGGGACCCATTTCTGGGCATAAAGCAGACAATAGGGAAATACAGTATTATCATAAAATCACCCCAAGACAATCAGTAAAACTATCATGAAAGACTAAAATTTATTTCTATGGTTTTAGCAGCCACTGGAGTAGAGAAGAAAAATTTCTCTCACCTCAAATTATATAGTATTATATAAATAAATAATAGTAGTTTCTCCCTAACCAAGTCAGCTTATGCAACTGAAGTCATCAACTTAACCTAAGAAGTCTCAACGCAAAATTTCATCCAGTGTTCTGAAAAGGGCAATTCAAGTTAAAATATAAATGGACAGATCTGGATGGGATTTCCAACAAACCCATCTAGTCTTAACGGTTAGGTTTTGGAAAATCCTTGGCTATTTTTTCTTTCTTGTAGCTCAAAACTTCATTCTTTTCATTTCTTCCCTTTCTCACGTTTATTTAAAATGCTGAGATTTAAAACGCTGAGTCACTAGTATGTCTCATTTTCCATCTTCTTTACCTCCTCTAGTTTAAATCAATATAACCCTTGAGTAGTATTCTATAAAAAATACATCATTCTCTATTTTTCTGTGGCATTAGTCAGAGTGGTTGCAATGGACTTGTGCCAAATTTTCAGGGTCAGCTCCTTGTTAGACCACAAGGAGATGGGCTCTGTAGTAATAAAATGTTTCAATGCCTCTGCTTTTTCTGAGTACTCATTTAACTTCTTCAGTCACAGAAGGGGAAAAGCTGCTGTGACTTCAGCTTCATTCACAAAACGCTGTACAATCCCTGAGTCCACAAAAGTAATTGTAAGCAACAGTTTCCAGAGAGCACCAAATACAAAAAAAAAAAAAAAAAAATCTTCCAGTGCAGAAAAAACTCTAATAGTATTAAAATTGCTTAAAGGTTATTAAACAATCAGATATGTGTAAAGTGTACCATAGAATCATTTATTTTGGAAAAGCCCTCTAATATCAATAAACCCCGCTGTTAACCCAGCAACACTGTGTTCATCACTAAATCATGTCCCCAAGTGACACATCCACATGCCTTTTGAACATTTTCAGGGATGAATTCCTGATGGAGAGATTAATCCTGCTTAATCCTAGACATCTGAAAGCTACGTGTCTCTGCCTAAAATGGTCACCAGATGTTCTTTTTATCTTCAGTAGGGAAAAGTAGGTTCTTTCATTGTGTGCTCTGACCAGCTTTTTCAGACATACTATAGGATGATTCTAGCATGACATCACAGGATTACTGTCTTTATCAACTGATAAAAAGACATATGGAGATGTTAGCATTTGGTGAAATTAAATCTGCAGAGTTTCAGAAAAAGGGAAACTCCTCCATTATCCTTCAAAATCACCGCAATATCAAAAGAATAGCTTTAGGGTCTTAACATGGGGTTACTGTAATTTAGAAAACAAAAGCTGTCAATTCAACAGGAGTCATGGATACAACATCAACATATTTTATCACAAATGTTGCATACACTGGCAGGAAGTACTCAGTGCACATACAAGTTTCCTTCATGTACTGGCCATCAACTGAACCTGCATGGCCATTTTTATCTAGTATATTTACAGTTTTCTTCATCTAGCATTGATTAAATCATCATGCAGATGCAGGATGCAGTCTTCATTCCCTTCCACTGAGCCTCACAAGTAAAATCAAAGTATGAAGCCCATGGATTACAAGTGCAAGCCTATTTTTGGTCACCTATTCTCACAGCAGTTACAAATGCACAGCTGAATATGGACAAAGATGGCAAATGTTTTGTATATTTTCCCACACATTTCTACCATAACTGGGTTAAGATTTTCCTGACACCAGCAAACTTTTGGTCATATTCTGGGAGAAAATGAGAAGCAAAGCAAAGCAAAGCCAGGTGAACATCTGGTTGTGAATATTATCTAGAGTTTCCTGGAAATCTTCACATATCGGACTGTATTCAGTTGGATGCAAAATCTCAGTTGGGAGTGTAATATTTTAAGAAGAATTTGATTTCCTATGTAGAATTAACACTGCTGACAAAGGACTTATCAAAGAAATTTTGATAATGTTTTAGGATTTTCACTTCAGTATTCTGTAGTTCCACTGAATGTGTTGTAAAGTGTAATGTAAAGAATCAGTAAAATCAGATTCTCAGAAACTAAAGAATTGCATTCTTTTTTCCACAACCCCATTCCTAATCATTCCAGACATGTCAGAAAAATATCTGTACTTCAGAAACAGCAAAGCAAAAGCTCAAAATGTCATTCAGCTTGTTTATTTCACATTATTCAAAGTGGCTTAGAGGAGAGCAATTTCTTTCCCAGTAGTGTTCACTACTGCAGGTGCAGAAAGCAATGTGAACAGTAATGAAAATATTTCCCCAGCTCCTCTTGAGTAGTGGCATATAAAAAACACACCCCCCCCAAAAAAACCTAACAAAAAACCACCCAAATAACAACCAAACAACTGGGAAAAAAAAAAAAAGCACAAAATCAAAATAGACAATTCATGTTCCTTACCTATATTTTGGTTGGGTTTAGGATGTTCCATTCTGTTTAGAGCATTATGCATTCATGGCAGCAATCCCTTTAACTTCAGCAACAGTTGTCAGTGATCACTACTTCCATAAATCAGAATTATAACTTTCAGTGAGTCATCCTATCCCAACCCTGACCACACATGTGGGACGCATGTTTGGCTTCAGTTCTAGATCTTCTTCTATACTCATACCAGACTTGATTGCTTTTCCATGTCGCCATACTAAAGTCAGGACACAGATTATAAGCAAAGGATTGGCAAATCCTGTCCTGCCAAAGATAAAACAGGCATTTCCTTGCATGTCCTCTCCATCTATGTCTTGCATATTTTCTACATATGGAAAGGACCATATCAAATTGAGATATAATTGGGACATATTTCACAAAAAATACCATTAACTGCATCAGATTTTTAATAAGGCTGATAAACGGAAATATCTGCAGATAACAAGTTCATAGTAGATGCCCAGGGTAAAGAAATTCAAGCAAACAGCATTTGAAAAAATAAATAATAACTGAAATAGTGGGTGGCATCACCACCCTTGGCAGGGAGGTTGAAACCAGATGATTTTTAAGGCCCCTTCCAACCCAAGCCTTTTACGTTTCTATGATTCTATAGAACAGAAAGGTAAGGTGAGAAATTTCATATAACCTTTTACTATGACTGTGTTACCAGTTGCATCAATAAACAGAAAATCCCTCTGCTGAAGTTAACAGAATAATACATTCTGATCTGCAATTATCTCACATAAAAACTGTCAGTAGGTCCCCAGAAGATACTCTCTGAAGTAGCACATTTATTAAGGATAAAGACATGCAGCATAGGTTTTCTTCTCCTTTTACTGAGGTTTTCTTTTTAACTTATTTC
>NW_008238359.1:3595951-3607895 GCF_000691975.1 Corvus brachyrhynchos
CGTACAGTATTAGAATCTTACATTTAAAGACACTGTAGGATCACAGGCCGAGTTGTTACTGGTGGAATTTTACACACAATCTCCTTCACCTCTGAAAATAAAGAGATAAGCTTCAAATCTTTATTTTTCAATTATTAAAAAGAATAAAAATATTTAAAGATAATATCCAAATATATTTTCTATTCTACTTATACTTAACAGAATTGTAACAATGGATTTCAAGCTCTTATCAATTATTCTTATCAATTATATATTAAAGCTGTACAAATCATTGTGAAGGCTCAAGTGTTTATTTTGGTTGTATCAGGAAGTTGAAACTGAATATAAATTTATTTATAAAAAATTAATTTAAAAATAAATTTATTACATCAAGATTTTATTTTGATGATACTTCCCATTAAAAAGATAAAAGCTTTAAAAAAAATCCATATGCACCAGCTGTCAAAGTTTTAGTGATCAGTGTGAATTTTTAATAGGAATGTCCATTATTAGAATACAGGAGTATTATCCACATTTTTCAAGCCAAAGTACCATCAACAATGCAGGACAGACCATGGAAAATAGGAAAATGCCATCTTTTTTAAATACTCTGAGATTCCAGGACAAACGGGATCTCATAAGGCTTGGAGCACAAGCTTTATGAGGAGCAGCTGAGGGATGGGGGTGTTTGGTCTGGAGAAAAGGCAGCTCAGAGGGGACTTGAAATGAGGTTGTAGACAGGTGGAGGTTGGTCTTTTCTGTGAAGTAGCAAGCAATAACACAAGAGGAAATGGCCTCAAGTTGCATCAGGGGAGGTTTAGATTTGATATTATGAAAAATTTCTTCATTGAAAGGGTGTTCAGGTATTGGAACAGACTACCCATGGAAGTGATGTCACTGTTCCTGGAAGTGTTTAAGAAATGCATAGATGTGGTGCTTAGAGACATGATTTAGCCATGTGGATGATCACAGCTGTTGTGAAGAGGCTGGATTTGTGCCAGCATGGGGAGGACTAAATAATGTCCTTTTTTTGAGTTGGACATCTGTTAGCAGTTGGCTGGATCAGCGGGTGGCGTTTCACCCTGAGTTAATAAGAAGTGTGAATGTCTCCATAAGTTGGCCAGACCATCATGGCAGGAGTGAATATGTGGCTCAGAACAGAGTATGGAGGCTGAACAACCAGCAGGGAAGTCTCAGGGAGAACGATGAACTTGGGCTGGCTCCAATCCACATATTCCTTCCTAGTGACTGGAGACACCCAGCACTGTAATGGTGAGTAGATAATAGAGACCAGTAATGGGAATCACGTTGGTATTATGATCAAACTGTGATTTCTTATTGTTATATATATTTTTCTAACTGCAATTACATTTGAATTATGTTATAAAACAATTTTTTTATCATTTTTGCTAAATCAGAAATCCTGTGTAACAACAACCACCTTTAAATAAATAAATTTGATATTAAACATTAATACCTCCTGTGGGTACAATTTCTAAAAGAAACTGAACAAAATTTATCAGACTCTGACAAATCTGAAGTGCCAGTCCTTCACTCCAGAAGTATTTCAATAAATTCAAATAGCTCAAATAAAATAAAATATATGTTGTGACTGCTTACCCTAATTGCCTCTGTATTTGATCACTTACCTAAAGACAGCTATTCTTAGACTCTCAAAAGGGAAAGGGATTCAATACTGTGGAACCCACAAGTGGTGCCATGTACTACAGCACCTACACTGAGATCTTGTTTTGTAAACAGCACTGGAATATTTTCAAATCAAAGTCATTCATCTTTCAACATTTCGTCCAAAATATGGAAAATGGCAATTCTGAGAAATGACATTGCCAGTATCTTCAACTAGCCTCTTTGGCTGCAATCTGCCTGGAGCATCCAGATGATATCTGGTACTTCAGCGAATGGCAGGGATAAAAATGGGAGAGGAAATAATGAGTGGAGCACAGCTGAAGGTCAGCCTGTGCACACTTTTCCCTGGCATTGGCTGCTGGAGGAGACAGTTCAGATATTTCCATGAACAAACACAGGAAAAGCAGATGGCATAGACCTCAGGGCAGAGACCTCACCCTACATTATAACATATAATTGCACAAACCCACACGAAATACATACAACAAGTAAACATTTCTCAAGACCTCTGCCATTTTTGATGATTATCTCTGTCCTTAGAGAGTACTGAGTTCAGTTCTCTGAGCTAAAAATGTTGAAAGCCTCCTTGAATGGATCTGACTCTCCCCTTTATTAGATGGCTTTTATTACCAGTATTATTTAGTTCAGCATTGTGCTTCTACAGATTTCAATTATTTTTTTCTGAGACCCCTTTGTGCTCAAGAGATTATAAGAAAGGACTACAAGCATGCAATTATAATGCTGGACGAATGAGACCTGTTTTGATATTTTGGTCCAAATGACCCTTCCTTGCCATCATTTCAGGGAATGAACTGCCTCTTAATGTTTGTTAAATGCCACTGACAGAGGACCCTGTCTGTAGCTTTATATAACAGAGCATGAAAATGATTTAATATTTCAAAGCTATCTGGAACTCATACTGTGGCTGACTTTCTCAAATCGATTTTTGACAAAGTAATTCAAAGTTATGTGCTAAAACTGTATTATGCCACTTGCTCTGGAGTCTGCCATCATTGACTGGTTCTGCCACGTGCCCACAGATGATGACACATACCAGACCTCATCAGCTACACAATTTTCTGCACAGTAAGAAGATTTAAAAAACAAACAAAATTGAAGATGAACAAGTATCAAAAGAGACACGGCATGTGGAATGCATTATTTAACCTTGAAAAGAACAACAACAGCAAAGATTTAGATGTCAGATAAGATGTTATCAAAGATGATCTGGATTCATAAAAGATATCTATGACAGACTGAAACTCAGTATGAAAGGCCAGAATTGCATTCACTTGTCTGTTTGGGCAAATAAGGGTGCATTTGCTGTAGTCTATTAATGTTAACATTACTGAAATGGGAACTCTGATACACATCTCTGCTTTTAACAATGCAGATAGTTCATCTTATATATCTTTCCCTCAGAGTTATCAGAACCATTTATTTGGCATCAGATTCTTCCTAGTTACTGCTATAATTATGTTTGCAAACAGTGAATCAATAGGAAATCATTGTTCTTTTCGAAAAGCATTTAATCAAGCCAAGATGTGAGACATTCACCATAAATGAGTTTTGTCCTACTACAATAAATTTTATCCTGCTACACAGGCTGTAATCTTGCTCAGTATTTCATATTCATAGAGACGATGTGAACAATTTTTTTTTATTAATTGTAGTGGTAAAGACCCCAACAGACAATGATCCCTATGGACACTTGGACAGATTGAAGAGACTTAGATGGGAAGACAAATATAAATCTAAGGTGAAGCCACTTGTCCAACAGATGAAAACATACGATTAACTCTTCATCAAAAGATTTAGAAGTGAACTGGAGGGCTGTCTTTAAATATTTTTTCCTCCCTTTTAATGTCAGATCGGATTTTTTTTTCCATCCCACTTGCAAATAGAAAAATATGGGAATATGTGTACTCAGTCTTCAAAGTAGCTCAAAAGTACCTTGGGATATATGAATTTAGGAAAAAAATCTAAACAGCAAATTTTTGCCTTGATCTAAGACTGAACCCTCACAATATTATTAGGTACAATAATAAAATGACATCACACTTGCTACAGTTATATAGGGCCTATAAACCTTTACAAGGATAGCTTGTAAGCTAGAATAGTTTAAACTGTTTTAACAGATCTGTCTCTTTATACAGAAGACAATGTTATGTGACAACATAAAAGTTTAATTACGACAAATTTGAAATGGCCCAGTGAATTATGTTGGCCAGACCAAAATTCTTCCAGTAAAAAGTTTTATAATGCCATCCTGTAATTCCCTTAAGTTTCACATTTTATATAAAATCTGGTTTATAATATTTTTATTGAGTCTTTAAAAAATGTATTGGAAAATTAATTTGTATTTTTATGCCTATAAAATCCAGCCTACCTTGATATCCTGCATCTAACTATACTGTCCATGAGGAAAAAAATTTTTTTTTTTTTAAATCCTGTAGAAAACATTTAAAACCATTTACACCAGATTTTATTCTATCTTTCTCATGTAAAAACAGAAGTCAACAGAAAGATGCTGGTGAGGAATGAGAAACAGAAAAGGATCAGTCTTTTCTAATATAAATCAAAATGTCACTACTGTTTTAAGGTTCAATATTTCATCATCTGCCAGGTTTCTAAATAAATGCTGCATATCACTTGATGTGGCTGAAAAGCTGAAATTCCCAGCTCAGAAAGTGTATTTCTAGCCCTGACAATTCTCAAGAGATTGAGCCTTAAAATTATCAGTAGAACAGGGTTGAATACTGCATTACTACAACTTTTAGCAATATAATTGCCAAGCTCTACTGTTAGAAAACCCACATGTGAGAAGAGTAAAAGGGAGCAGGGGAAAGAAGTGGATAAAAAAGACTAAGAAAAAAACCCCACGACCAACACCACCCCCATATTGAAAGGTGAGGAGATACATTTTGAAAGTCTGAATTATTTCTTCGCACACACAAATGTGATGCATTTTAATAGGGGAGGTACAGTGGCAGAAAAGGGGGAACAAATGGTGTAGGTTTCTAAGAGTAGCATTATTTTTTTGGGGTTTTTTTTAATGTTTAGGTATTAAATTATGTAAAGTAATACATTATGAAAACAGAACAAGTCTTATGAGGAGCAGCTGAGGGAGCTGGGTTTGTTTAGCCTGGAGAAAAGGAAAAGAAAAGGTTGTCTCTCTACAACAACTTGAAAGGAGGCTGTAGCCAGGTGTGGATTGGTCTCTTCTCCCAGGTAACAAGTGACATGACAGGAGTGAACAGCCTCAAGTTGCACCAGGAGAGGTTTAGATTGGATATTAGGAAAAATTTATTCATGGAAAGCGTCAAACACTGGAAGCCCAAGGAAGTGATTGAGTCACCATCCCTGCAGTATTTAAAAGATGAGCTGATGTGGCGCTTGGGGACATGGCTTAGTGGTGGGCTCGGCAGAGCTGGGTTAAGGGTTGGTGATGATCTAAAAGGTGTTTTCCAATATGATTGTGTGATTCAATGTTTGTACATTACAATATAAGACTGAGTTGAGAAAAAGAAGGTGGAAAATATTTACATTTTTTTAATATTCTTTCGACTTTTTTTTTTTCCTAGCTAGAATTTTAAATTTAGTTATAGATTTCTATTGAACTGACTTTCAGGGTGGTACGTCCTCTACATTCATTTATTTCAGTGCTGGGTTTATTTTGGTTTTTGGGGATTTTTTTAGTTTCTTTTTCTATGATCATGGGATGAAAGATGTGGTTTGTGGAGGTCCAGAAATTCTCTTGGTCTGAAGGCAGAGACACTGCATTCTGTTATGAATGATTGAAATTACTTTGGAACAGAAAAAATTTTTCCCTTGGATGCAACATTAGGTGTGTGTATTTGCATACATGCATGTGGAAAAGATTTGCAAGAGTGAACTCTGCCACTCACATTGAAGTCTCTCTGTCCACACTGACCAGGCAGTTAGCCAGCAGTCACAAGAGATCTGTTCTTTTGACAAAACCAGAAAAGAAGCAGCTGCTCAATAGTCCTGAAAATTCAGGGGAATATATGCTTTGTTTAGAGTGCAACATATCTGTGCTATTAAAAGTACCAGAAGACGCTGTATTTTAAATTCAGATGACTGTTGCAAATGCCACACTATGGAAGGACTCCAAGTCCCAGTTGGTTGCGTGCTTATGAATTCAGTAGCACAAGCGACTTAGCAAAATAAAAACAGAATTAAAAAAAGGGAAAATGTGATCACAAAACCAAGCTAAAACTGTTTATTGGTGATCAGAAGTTCATTAATTCAAATGAAAACGTATTTTATTACAGGCATTAAACAAAGACTATCAACATCCCAGAGGTTTTTCTGCATTAACAAACTAAACTGCAAAAAACATGTACAAGTGGAGAATACATCTGGTTTGTAGCTAGCTCTTAATAAATCAACTGTCACATAATTGTGACTTCTACCTGAACGACAGCTCCAATTAATTTTGTATTGGTTCCCAGTGCACAGGTGAGGTCAAGGTATCTTTTGGCTGCATTCCTAAATTTAAACAGCAGACGATCTCATCCTTCTGGTTAAAAATAATCAATACTAGCAATTTATCATAATTTGCTTTGCCGTGCACACTTGTGCTGTTTAATCAAGTGTTTTGCCTGATTTATTTGCTCACAGTTGCGTGAAAAACATTCACTGAGCATGCCCAATACATTTTTCTTTTCCACACAGCATCACTACAACGCCTATTGCCCTCAGATTCATGCTCCAAGTGAGTTGCAAGATGACTTATGCAGATTGGCAAGGACTAGAAATGAGACACCGCTGCTCTAAATATCTCATGATAAATGAATCATTCTTGGCAACAGGTTCTCTGATGAAATAAAAACCACAACACAACAACTACAATCAATCAACACCAAGAAAAAGCAACCAACAAAAAAGCCAATAAGAAAATAAACAAACAAGCAAACAAAATCCCCAGTTCCCCCACACCACAGGAGTTTGATTAACAACTTCCTTATATTAAATATAAATCAATCTTCAATGAGATTTAATGCTAGAGTAGCCTAGTTGTCTTAAGTCAAAGTTATGATCTGTGACACTTTGCAGTCAAAGTGCAAACGCGCCATTTCTTGTTAGGAGATATTCAGTTAATTGTATACAAATTATATATAGTATATAAACTCTTTAAGCAGAAAAGCAGCTAGCTTATCTCTTTAATGAGATGGCCAAAGGGCACGATATCCAACACAGGAATTTAACTATCTGTGTCCCAGCTCAGAGTCAGGGAGTTAGGTGAGACACAGCATGACCTATTTCATCTCATTTCTCCTGAAGAAGTTCCCTGAAAGTAGGTCTCTATCGAGGACACCTCAGAGACAGTGGGATGCTGTCCAGTTTGAAGTCTTGCTGAAGGACGATAATTCTCTTGTATGTCCTTTGGGTCTGGGCTTCTTTGGTGTGGAAACAGGCATGAAGAAAAGGAGAGGGTGGATACTCTGGTATTACCCTGATATGAAGTGTGGACAAAGGTGGGATGCACCCTTAGATCTAGGAACTGGGATTAAGTTCTGTTAAAAAGATGACAAAGGAAGGAAGGCTTCTTGGGTGAAGCAGCTCTGTCCTAACTAACTAAACAGCCATCAGCTCCCAGGAGAATGGTTGTTATCCTCTAGTGTGAAAGGCAAACTTGCCTGACCTTTTGTTGTTAGTCTGCTAAATATGATTTGTTTGAAGTACTTCTTCATTCAAGTATCAGTAAGCATCTTTGCTTGTGTCCTAAAGGTCTAGCCTAGAATCACTCAGCCAAAACCTAAACAACAGAGGTTTTGTAGAGGAGTAGAAGCTATTAGTTCAGGGTGCTCATTCCTCAGGACACTGTGTTGTGTCTTGGCTAGAAGTTTGCCCATGCACTGAGAGCTGTGCTACACGTCCAGAAATTGAAAGCAGCTGTAGTGCTGGTGGATGGGATATACAAAAACATCTAGTAGTGTGAATTGGTTTCTCCAATACTGAGGTGCCAACACTGTTAGTCATGAAACTACAAAATACCCTGAAAAATGGGATTGTACCTCCATGAGCAGAGATCTCTACTGTAACTGAAATTGCAGGTGCAGTCCTCAAGCACACTATGGAAGTGGACCAAGAGAAGCAGGGAGCAAAAATGTTAGCAGGAGCCCATCAAAATCCAGATTTTCCTGTATTTTTATCTAAAATTTTACATTTGTCCTTTTTGCCACTCCATCTTTTTCCTTTGTGCCACTCCATCAAACTAAGCTGTTTTTCTGGTGGGGTGGTGGGGTAATTTTTTATAACTCTCTTGTAGATTTCAGAGGAAGGAAAAGTTTCACGTTCTTCTTATGGGTTTCATATTTTTGAAAAAACAGGAGTGAAAAAGAGGTAAAACTTCAACAGATACCACTCAAGTTTATGCATTCCTTCTGTGAAGGCAGTTTTCCAAGTTTCCCAGTGTTCCTTTGCTTGAGAGAAGGATGATTGTCTGTGGCACTGTGCCATCAATGTTTTCAATCTGAAAGCCATCCAAAGTCAATACAATTCTATTCTGGAAAAAATACATGCTATATTTTAGTCTCTAAAGCTAATTTACACAAACTACTAATACTATAAGTTAGGGCAGATAGTATGGAAAGCATTTGTGAGCATCTGAGGAGACACAACACTAAAGAAATGTAATATAGTATATCATCTTGATGAAATTTTGCTTTCATTAAACTATGTGTTTGTTTATTACCTGCTCTAGGTGCTACACTAAAATCAAAATAAATCATCATCTATACCCCTGTCTGGGAACTAGAAAATCATTGGCAAGACATCACACTCAAGTGTTCTTTTCATTCCTTTGTTTGTCACTTGGATCTGAAACTATTGTAAATCATTCAACTTCTTTTGTCTACATCTAAAGATTGATTTTAACCAAAAATCTTCCAAGAGTATTATTCTAGGTTTTTATACCTGTGGCAAGATTTATAAAATACACTTCTAATTCCAATATTTTGGGGAAATTCATTAAGTTTAAGTGCCTGAACAGGCCTTGTAGCAACCCATTGTTTTCCATCATGACTGTGTGATGTCTGGAAGTCTGGGGTTAATGTGAGGGTATTAAGCCATAGTCATTTCTTAGAAACAGTCTGGGACTACAAATTGGGTGAATTCATATGAAAGCTCAGTACACCTAAAGGGGCTGGAGAGTTGAAAAATTCCCTCAATAAAGCAAATATTTTATATTTGTATTAGAGCTTAAAAAATTCTGAGGTTAAGCAGTGAAAAGAAAGCTCAGCCTTTTGCAGGAACCAATGAAAAAATATGTAGGACAGTGCATTGGTTTGGCACAGCCTGGTTTTTGGCAGCAGGGGGACCACAAAGATGTCTCCTGTGAGGAAGCTGCTGGAAGCTTCCCACCATGTCCTGCAGAGCCAATGGCTGATGGCTCTGAAGATGGACATGCTGCTGGCTGTGATCCAGTGGGAGACCCGGTGGAGAGAGAGGGCCCTGCTTCCAGGCTGGAGCAGCCTGTCCTTGGAGGACTGCACCCCGTGGAAAGAGAGACCCATGGCGCAGCAGTTTTGGGAGGGCTGTGTGCCCATGGGAGGACATGACACGCTGCAGCAGGTGCAGTGTTACTGCTGCTTGTGAGAGTGGACGGAAGCGGGGGAAGTTCACGGAGAACTGTCTCCCATGAGGGGACCCCATGGTCTCACAGGGGAAGGACTCCTCTCCCAGAGCAGTGAAAGAGAATCTCAGCGATGGACTGACCCATGCTCTGTCTCCCTGTACTGTTGGTGGGAAGGAGGGAGGGGCTAGAAGTTGGAAGGTGTTCTAAGGGCTTATTTTACTTCTCATTATCCTCCTCTGATTCTGCTAGTAATAAATTCACTTTGTAACTTTAAGTTGAGCCTGTTTCACCCTTGAATTGTTTCTCCTGGTCCTTATCTCACTCATGAAGCCTTCGTTAACCTTTTTTTTCCTTTCCCCTCCTCTGTCCAGCTGTGGCAAGGGAGGTGAGCGAGCAGCTCTCATGGGTGCCTGGCTCCTGGCCAGTGTCAAACCATGACAGACAGGGCGATATAAAGATGATTTTACAGATTAGGCTTTTATTTCATTATTAGATTAGCTGAGAAAAACTGAGCTCTATGAAAAGCAGATAGCATCCATGATTTAGAGAAATAGATACTGGCATAAGGCAATATTAAAGATTTCCTGGTGGATTGTGGTCACAGCCACTGAAGAGTCCACAGCAGTAAGGAAATTAAGGCAGGGAACTGCAGGCAAGGAGTTTATTATTTTGTCCAGATCTGTACATCTTTTCTGATATCTTTAAAGGAAAGAAGAGGTTTTTTCAGAAAACTTTGCAAAATCCTTCCATCCTTTCCATTTCAGTCATTCAGAGCTGAAGTTAAAAACTAAAGCCTCCAGGGAACTGGAGTTCCAATAAAACTCCTGTACAGACTCTGTGGTCATTTCTGGACATGAGAAATTTGTGGTCTGGGGGACAGCATCCCAGTTCGTGTAGAAATAGCATCCTAAGTGACTACCCAAAACAGGCTGCAGATCAGCTAGAGATGGCTACTAGAACCTGCTGAGGTCTGGAGAATATAAAAGCCACACAGTGGACTGAGGTCCAAACACAGCAGTTTGGTCAGCCTCCGTCCAGGAGGACCTAGTCTGTGGTAGACCTTCTATAGAAAAATTCTTCGTAATTTGGTGCATTTTCTACCATCACCTAAAACCTGCAGCAGAGACTGACTTCTGCTGTTGTACATCTGGAATGACGGCCAAGCCTCTCATTTCTGCTAGTGATGCTAACTCACAGCAACACACCACCAAGCAGTTTGTACCAATAAACATGCAGTGATGGGCAAAGGTTTCCAGGCTGTGCTAAAAAAGGAGAAGTTTCTGTAAACAGCTTTTTTTAGTCCTTTCCATTCTATGTCTCTTAGCTTAGACTAGAAATAGCAAATAGGTTCACCATGTAAATAAGAAAGGGCAGCATATATCATTTTAGTTTGAAACCCACACATACAATTTAAAATGAAGATACAATCTGGAATTGTGGACTTTTTAAATCTGGACAAAAATGAACATATAAAGCCATTTTCCTTTGTAGTTGATTTTCTCTTTATAGTTATAGGACCTCTGTGAAGCCAAGTGAGAGTTTTTCCATTTCAGCGGGCTTTAGATTATATCCATAAACACAGAGGGAGCATATTCCCTTTATAAGAGAGAGATAAAAGCAGCATCCACAGAGCACGATGACAGGGTATGACTGCAGGAATCTTCATTCAAGAAAATGCATGATGCACATTTTTCACTACTACTTCATGATTCTTATAATCAGAACTGCAGATGATATGGAAAAGATGTTTTCACTGAGGACAAAACAACATTAAACATAAAATCAGAAGACAATAGCTTTACAAAAAAAATTTAAAGGGCCTATACTACACCCAAGAAGAGAGACATGTTCAATAATTTCTCCTTGTAGACATGTTTCTTCCTGTAGGTTTGAACACTGTATCAAAAGATTCAGAAACTGACATTGTGTGTGGTTACTACCAATCAGGAGAACATGAAATACAGTGGACTTCAGTAACAAAGCTCACCAAAGATTTGTACTCATCTGTGTTTATGTCTGAACCAATAACCTGATGAACATTGATTGCATTATTATTTCTAGATATTTCTGTAGATATCTCTTGAAGCCCTGAGAAATAAAGTACACCATGCAGGTTTCTGAGAACTTCAGTGCTTTGGAAGTGAAAATCATATAGAAGGAATGTATTGTAAAAACTACAGCATGATATTTGGAACCAAATGCAAAAGATTAGTTACTGGGTAGACAAAAGGAAAGTTACTTCAGAAGCCAGACTACCAGTAGATTGAAAAGCTCTACCTACTGCAATACAGATCTAAGCAGAGTAAAATAAATTTTCACTTTTGTTCTGATTATTCCTCAAGTTCATCAACTGAGTATTTGCCCCATTCACTACAAGCCTGGGAACTGTGCCCTTGAGCCAGTTCTTCCCGCAGCACACAGTGAACTCACTCATCCTGCTGTTGGACAACTGGTCCAGAGGATGATGTGAGGAGCAGTGTCAAAAGTCTCACCAAAATCCAGAAAAACTACAACCACTGTCACTTGCTGTCAAGTGCAATTCATGTTAACCTTAATTCTGAAATAATAAGCTTGATGAAAGAGAATGCATTAGTTTTCCTCTCCATCCCCATAATACACCTGCTTGATTTTGAGACAGCTTGAGGAGAGAGAGAAAAAGAAAAGCCCGCATTTGCCTAGGAAAGGCTTGCACAGGCATAAGTCAATATGCCCAAG
>NW_008238359.1:3608112-3643231 GCF_000691975.1 Corvus brachyrhynchos
GTAGGGAAGAGCTGCCCTGTTGAACCATGGCTAATATAGACCTGGGGTTTGGGGATTCAGCTGCATTCCCATGTACAGTGATGTTGCTTCTTCTGGGTACAGCAGTATGATGCTGCAAGATCTTCCTCCTCAGAAGGGAACATGGACATGAATCTGGTCCTTCTCCTTCATAAAGATCTCTCCCTTTTGGCACCAAGGATGAAATTCCCCTAGGACACGTGTTTGCATAAATTATCTTTGCAATAATTAAATATCATTTTATAAATCATTGTCTGTACCATGTCTTCAGGACACCTATTTGCAAAACAGATAAGCTCTCATGTACAGAAAATTATTTGTGTTAATTTTAAATAGCTTCTGCATCTGGTAACTGCATGTGTTTTCCAACTTACATTTTTTTTTTTCCCTTGAAAGTTCCTAATACTCCTTGCTAAACTTATTGAAAGCATTGTTTCTTTAACTAAGAAGTTCCTACACTAAGTGTCAGATCCAAGACTCATTCATTCTTTTTCCCCTCTTTCTTAGTATTTGCATTCTAGTAATAGACCTAGTCCTGACCTCAAGTATCCTGGTTGGATTTCTCTTTGAAGTCCAGGTCTTTTGGCTTTGTACTCTTAGGCAAGTACATAACCTAATATGTACTTCTATCTCCTCACATACAAAGCTGTTCGAAGGCATGAACCTCAGATTTTCTGACTTTTGGCCATTTTTATTTTCTCTCTTAGCTACAGTCTTTCACTGCAGAATAAACACTGACATAACAAAAATTCAACACTTTGCATCAACTGCTTTCCTGAATGCTCTCAGTTAGATGTCAGCCATACACTTGAAAGTAGCTCTCAGTAGATCTTTGGCAACAGCTAAAACCTGCCGAAAGCCAAACTGATGTATTAAGTGAGAACTTCAGGGAGAAGTGGTAGGGTCTGCAATATGAACAGGGACTAGTGTAAAACAGTGGGTCTGAACTATTTCAGGATCAGCACTGAGCTGTGAAATTCACAGATATTTGCCAAAAAAAGAGAATGCAAAACTGAAAGATAAACCCCAAGCCATCCTAAACTAATACTTAAAGAGTAGAAATGGAGACAGCTACACTGTTTCAGATTTCCTCCTTGCCTACTGGGATATTTCCTGGAAGTTCTCTTAAAACTCAGTAAAGTAAATGCCTTGGAAATGAGTGGTGAAAAAAAGTTCTCATTATAGAATCATAAAATCATAGAATTTTTAAGGTTGAAAAAGACATGTAGGATCACCATTTCAATCATCAACACATAACTACCACCATGTTCACCATGAAACAATGCCCCCGGGTGCCACACCCACACATTTTTTTAACTCTTTGAGGAATGGTGGCTCCATCACTGCCCTGGGCAGTCTGTTCTAATGCTTTATAATAAAAAGTTTTTCCTAATGTTTTTCCTAATCCAATGTTAACCTCCCCTGGCACAGTTTGAGGCCATTTCCTGTTGTCCTATCACTTGTTACCTGGGAGAACAGATCAATCCCCACCTCACTACAGCCTCCTTTCAGGGAGATGTAGAGAGTGATAAGGTGCCCCCTGAGCCTCCTTTTCTCCAGGCTAAACACCCCCAGCTCCCTCAGCTGCTCCTCACCAGACCTGTGCCCCAGACCCATCCCCAGCTCCGTTGCCCTTCTCTGGACACGCTCCATCACCTCAGTGTCCTTCTTGCAGTGAGGGGCCCCAAACTGAACACAGGATTTGAGGTGTGGCTTCACCAGTGCTGAGTACAGGGGGACAATCACTGCCCTGGTCCTGCTGGCCACACTATTGCTGATACAGGCCAGAATGGCACTGAGCTTCTTGGCCACCTGGGCACATAGCTGGCTCATATTCAGCTGCTGTCACCAGCACCCCCAGGTCCTTTTCTGCCCAGCAGCTTTCCAGCCACCCTGCCTCCAGCCTTTAGTACTGCCTGGGGTTGTTTTCACCCAACAGCAGGACCAGGCACTTCACCTCGTTGAACCTCATAAAACTGGCTTTTGTCCATCATTCCTTGTCTAACTCTTAGTGCAGTGTAGCTCATATAGATCAATTCTTCCAACTCAGCGTGAAAAAAATTATAATAGCTACAGGAGATGGACAAGCGAATCAAGTATTTGCTACTGTGCAACATATTTCATAAGGAAATGTGACTTGTTTAATTGCACTGTCCAGTGTCAGTCTTCTCTCTAGAATTATTCAGTTTGCTCAGTTTGAACAACCTGGTCTAGTGGGAGATATCCCTGCCCATGGCAGGGGCTTTGGAACTAGATAATCTTTAAGGTTCCTTCCAACTCAAACCATTCTATGAGTCTGTGACAGTGCAGAGTTCATACATTTTTAACGCTGGGGAAAAGTGCACCTGAGAAAAAAGATAAAAAGATCATTTACCTCTATTTTTATACCTCTCAAAAATGCCTGCAATGATGAAAAATTTGAAAAAGGAGCTCAATGCCTAGATACTCTTTTGTCTGCTATTAAACCAGTCAATACAGTTATATAAGCTGACCTTTCAACATATATGTTTCTCACAGCCTTTTATAGCATTTGCTGTGCCACTGCACAAGGAACATTGCTGAGGAGCAAAGGTATTCAGGGACTGGTAACATAAAAGATAAAGAAGATGCTGGGAAAGGTGGTGATATTGTAGTCAGTATGGAAAATCAAATAGTCTGTGACATAATTCTACCTGAAATCTTTTGTTAGTTTTGCTACTTGTGTACTTTTTGAAATTCTCACTAGTGTTGGCATGAGATTGTCACATCAGTCCCTACAGAAAAAACATAGGAAAAAATCAAAAAAACCAAAGAAACAACCCCTGTAATTAAGATGAAACAGGGGAAATCAAGGGACTTGAATTTTTATTTAGATTCTATCTCTGTCTGCTTTGGGAAATTATGTACCTTTTGAAGACACTGAATAACTTTGATAAAGAAACACCACCACATCAGTATCCCACATCATTTTCCACAGGGGTATTTAGGAAATTGATCGGAATACAGGCAAATGCTGTAATATTGCATTTTTAAAGCACTGATTGCATGTTATGACAGTTACTGTGGGCTTTTTCACAGCAAAGCTGCAAGTTATTCATCTGCTGATGTTTTTAAAGAAGTTTTGTGTTGCAGAGACTGCTCTACAGGAAGCATGATTTATGCTGTGGCTGCATGAATTCTGCTCTGCTGGATACACACTGGGATGGGAGGGGACCTACAGTGCTTGTTGCAGCACAGACACATATATGCTTCACGGTGGTGTTGCTGTACTAATGATTTGTATATGAAATTTAGGAAATATATGAGATAAATTTGTAGTCAATGTGGAGAAAGCTGGTAGAAGAAAATACTAATCCTGACAGGCTTCTGAGGTTGCTCTTAGGGAATCAGAAAATATATTTGTGAGACATAGTATCTTGGATGTTTAAGGTCACTAACATGAATACTGTCCAAATCAACTAATTGTCCAGGGAAGTGAAACAAATTTGCCATGACAGGCTAAAAGAGAATAAGTTTACTGAAATTTGGAAGTTTACATTGAATGAATTGCCAGATGAATAAGAAATAAATGAGACAGGATTATTATGGAATGATGGATGCCTCCTGTAGGGCATAAGCACCATCATCTGGAAAAGTGCTGTCTTCAGGGTTTATGAGAACTTGGGCAAAACTGTCTACAGATAGGATTTATGCCCCAGTCAGCATGCCTAGCAGTTAGGCACATACAAAGCTTTACAACTAGAAGGCTTCTCAGTTTTTCCCCAGACACTGATGTGGTAGAAAATCCCTGGATAAATGTATTTGCGATTGCAGCAACTTTTTATCCATTTTCATAACTTTTCCTGAGGTGTTAAGTTCTTGCAGCTGTTGCAGATAACTTCTGGTCTGCTTCTCTGTCAACATATTTGATATCACTGAAATTTTATGCCATGTGTTGTGACTCTCACTGTCAGAAAGATTAAGCTCTAATAGCTGATTACTGTGCCTATTGAGAAAAAAAAAAAAAAGGTGGTCAGATAATCCATTATCTACAACCTCTTTAACTATCTGACCAGTAGGAGTCTACCACAAAACCTCAATTTTTGGGTGTCTTTACAAGATGCTGCAGGAATTTCTGATTTTAAAAATAAAACAAATTAAAAAATACACAAAAGTTTATTTTCTGAGACCTGACTCAAGGAGAGACAAGCAAGGGGAGATACTGTTCCTTCAGAATGTTCAGAATGTTTCTCCTTCTGCCACTGATTGTCAGCCCTGTGACAATCTTGTGGTGTGACAACCTAGGCATTTCTGCAGTAAATTTCTGGTTCTTATTATACATAATCATAGTATCACATAATTTTTTAGGTTGGAAAAGACTTCTAAGATCATGGGGTCCAGCTGCTAACCCAAGACTACCAAACCCATCACTAAACCATGTCCCCAAGTGCCACATCTCATGCCTTTTAAATACCTCCAGGGATGGTGAGTCCATCACTTCCCTGGGCAGCCTGTTCCAGGGCTTGATAGCCCTTTCCATGAAGATCTGCAACTTGGGGCTGTTACCTTGTCCTAGGAATACAGAGGCAAGGGTTCATGAATAATTACATGGACATACTTGAAGATATAGGAAATATTCGCAACGTTGAAGTTTCAAGGACTTAAGTTGGATATTTCACTTGCCTAATATTCCTACAATTTATAAGCAAGAGGGGATTCAGAGTCTTCCAGATTAGCATCCAAAATTTAACTCAGTGAATTGTTCTGATAAATCCCACCCCTTTTCACCAGTAAGATGTAGCTCACAAGCCAACTGAATTACCTGGCTAAGTTGGTCACATAGAGGTAGCTGAATATGCCTTTAACCACCAGTGGCAGACAGCAGCCATTGCAGTGTTGGATAAAAACAGGCAGCTGTTCAAACCTCCCAACAAAAGCCAGGTCTTGAAGATATCCAGTAATGATGATACCACAGCTGAAGTCCTGTACCTTGCAGAGAAGGTACACCTACTGGGGGTGATGAAAAATCTATAGATTATTTAAAGAAATGTCAGTTATTGTTTTGAAACAATTGTACTATCTGCTTTGCGGTGCAGAAGCAAATTAAAGGCCAAAAACCAAAGGCAGTGACACCAGTAAAGAAATGCATAAAGTGATTTTTGTGTAAAAATTTACAATGAAGATGAGACTTTATTGAAACAACAATGAACAAGTTAGCATCCAAAGAAGGTGTTTGTGAGGGAGAGAGAAAAATCTGTGGGATTATTTTCAGTGTGTGAACACTCATGAAGTTAACTAAACTTCTAAAGCTAGAATATTCTGTTAGCTATATATGTTAAGGTCAGCATCATGATCTGACAGAATCACATACTCTTATGACAAATCTCGAGTCCATGATGAATTATTGTCTCCAGTCAGTATACATACTGAAGATGTTATAGGAAAATAGAGGGTGGAAAAAATAATACAGCATTTTGGGGATAATCCATCCATACATTTTATTGAGAATCTACTTTCTTCATAATTTTGGTTATAAGGATCTCTAAGCATGTAATGAATACCTCTAACCAGAAACCTGGTTTTCAGAAAGGCATATGATTCACCACTGTACTTGAACAATTTATTTTCTTAATTTGAGCTCAAATGTAATACCTGAGAACACTCCTGTCTTTTCTGTATTTCAAATGTCCTCTCACTTTCTTATAGCCTCATTATGAGAAAGTGAGAGGCAGTTCCTAAACTGCTTTTTCTAAAATATTTAGAGAAAGCCTGAAGAAGGCTTTTAATGTAATGTCCCTGAAATATAACCCCACTCTTTATGAAATTGAAAGTAGAGATAACAATATGGCTTGCCTTACAGAGTGACTTTACTTACTATTGTGAATTTGCACAAATGGTTTGGCTACTTCTATATGTGCTTAGTTTTGCAGTATTCAGAGTTACTGGCTGACAAAACATGTAGCTAAAAGTAAAATAGATACAATAGCAAAGATAGAAGTGTTTTTCTGATTTACCTTGATTTATCGAGATTCTGAGACATTCTGTATTTGGAGATTTTCAGACAGACATCATTACTTTTAAAAGAAATAGATATTGTAATCATATTTTGGATGACTCTGACCAATGAAGCATCTATAAACCCTTCCTAGCAGTGGAGAGCTGGAAAGGTCATAAAGATGAGGGTGAGATGAGGTTAAAAAAAAAAAAAAAAATCCTTTTGGGAAAAAGCATGTTTTTGAAAAGAAAGGCTTAATTTAATATGCCAGTTTTTACATCACTGTAATAATATGAAAAAAAAATCAAATCAAATATTTTATTAAGGCAAGTTCTTTTATATTTGAGTAGAGCCATCCATGCTCACTTCCTCTTACCGTTCACTGTGCTACAAGAAACTTACCCTGCTTTGTCATGGCTTGTTTCTGCCTTTAGCCATCTCCATGGATATGTCTGCATTAGCTTTTGTGAGAAGGCCGAGACTGTTTCAGGCTTTTAACTGAGGGAACCAAGAGGTGTGAAGTCAATGCAAAACTATAAATTATGCATCCATTCTGAGTAATAGCACAATGTCTTTTATTTGTGCTTAGGGGAGTTTGCAAAGCCAGAACTACAACCTGGTGCTCAAAACATCCAATTCATAGATTTCACAGTACTTAATTGGATCCTGTTTTCTGTGTTCCTGGGGAGGAGGGTTATAAAGGCTATAGCTGATGCAGAGGCCCTTGATTTTTACTGCAAGATCCATTGTTTACAGAGTGTAAATCCTCATATAGTCACTAAACATGCATTAGCTCATGGTTTTTAAACCCGTTGGCTTAGATTATGACAGTGAACAACATTCATTACAGTTTACAGAGGAGTTTCACATAAAGGCGTTCAGACAGATTTATTCTTCACTCACTCAAACTTGAAATAAACCATATCAAGCACAGAAAGCAATATATTGTGTCTTCATGGCTAAAGGTCACTGTTTCACCTCTGTTAAGACATCTGAAGCAATCCTAACAAAGTTGTCATATTTTCAAGCCATATTTACTGGACCTAATCTTCTTTGAACCATGTCACTGCTGTTGAAATAAACAAGGGCATGGTTCTCAAGGGCCTTTAATTTTCACTGACAGCTGTCAAAGAGTCTTTCTTAAACACTAGTCATATTTCAGATAAGAAATAGAGTTTCAGGCTTCATGCTGGCCAGAGAACATGAGCAGCTGTGATTGCATACACTCTCATTACCTGAGTTTAATTTGAAAACACAAATGATAAATTGGACTCTATAGTTCAAATAAGATAGAAACAGATAACAATTATGTCCAGTTTATTTATTGCTTTTTATATATTTGGTATTTATTTTGTAAAGTAACTGACACATTGTCCTAGCTCAAAGCAGTGAGATTGGACTTCTTTATGCTCTGAATTTCCTATACACTTTTAAGAGGGAACAATGGACTACACAAAATCAAAGCCAAGGCTGTCAAACATCAGTGGGGTTGGTAGGACCTCCTCAAGGCAATGATTAATGGTGCACGGAAATAAAGTGACAGATGACCACTAACTTTGAAGGGTTTTGCTTTATGGCTCTAGAAATGTTTTCATGAACCACAGGGAAGACGCGTGATGCAGGATTTTGCTTCAGGCTCAAAGACTGGTGAATGAAACTAGGGAAAGTACAATGCTTTCAATTATGTTTCTCTTCAGCTTGTTCGTCTTCTAAACTTAATAAGGGAAATATAGGAAGTGGAGCCATCTGCTAAGAAAAATTGAAAAAAAAAAGGAAAAATCAAATGAGTTAATACAAAGCAGACTTTTGAGATTTATGAAATTGAATTTTTTATGCTCATCCCTCACCTTCTGCCTCTTGCAATTCATATTTCTGCCTTGCAGTCTACTGTATCATTCCAAGATTTGTAAAGGAATCACTAGTTTCTAAAGGAGCCCATAGATGCACCACAGAGGCAAATATTGAGGAAATGCCAAAGGAAGACCAATGGAACAGACCTGAAGTAAGATTGAATTTGTTTCTTTAATTGGTCTTGGAGAAGAGAAGGCAGAAGAGTGTTTCTCAAAGCACATTTTGGAAAAAAATTCTCCTTTCACCTTCTTGGCTACAGCTTCGAAAACCTTATACTGGAGTGGGCATATCTTCACATCTACATTCATTCCACAGCTCAGTTCTGCCCTTTAAATCTGAAAGAAAAAGTACCTCTGAGCTTAAAAGGGACCTGTGGAAACCCAGGTCCCAGAAGAATCACTCAGAAGACACAATGCCAAGACTAGAATAAAAAGAGGCAGAACTCTTGACAGACCTGCCTTATATATATAATTTCTAAGTCATGCTACTGGTGGGTCAAGATGAGAATTTGCAGATATGCAACAGAAAAAATGCATATATTTGAAATGCAAATTATAAATCCATCTTTAAAAGTGAAATTGTTCTTAAACATGAAAGAAACAGAGTAAAATAAAAAGCTTCTAAATGAAAATATAGAGGATATATATTTTAGCTGCAACATTGACTAAAACTACAGTAAGAAGATTAAAGTTTAAGTAGTGTCTGTTCTCCTAGAAGCTCTAAAAACATTGTTATACTTATTGTAAAAAAGAAGGAAAAATATGCTAAAGAAGAACTGTAGTTTTTTTCTTTTTTAATCAGGAATATAGTTATATATAAAAAACACTATCTTCATTCTGGAATTTCTTTTTTGTTTTGCTTGTTTTGTTTTGTTTTGCTTCGTTTTGTTTTTTCTGAGAATACAGTGCATAATCCTTTGGCTTAGACACATAAGTCTTTTGGAAAGTATTTCTCGTTCATCTATGATTGGTTTATTTTTTGGGGTTTTTTTTTCCAAAAATTTAATTTATTAAGCCAAATTTTCTAATGAAGAGCAAAAAAAGGCATTGATACCATGTTGTCACAATTCACTTTAGTAAACTCCACTTTTGCTATGCACAATGAGGAATGCATTTGCCTACAGAACTGATCTGTGCCCTTTGGACAAAGCTGAACTTCTTCTCTTTATTTTCCCCGGGCTGACTGAGGTGTGTTCATTCTGTGGGTGTCACTGAAATTTCGCTGTTAAGTGCACATGTGTACTCAGACACTCAAATCCTATAGTACAGTTAGCATTGTTAAATCTATTAATGATGGCAACCTCTTGTCAACCTAGATTAGCTCATGCCCAAGCGAAGACGCTACTAACTCGAAGTTCTCATGTGCTTATCTATTTGTGGCTTTGTGTTTTGTTTTGTTTACTTGCTTCACTAGGATAACCCAGTCTATCATCAGGTTTTGATTTCTTCTAATTCATATACAGACACAAGCTGGAAGAACGAAAGATGACCTTTGTCTCCTAAATTGGTATCTTTTTAGTAGCTTCGCTATTATTAGAGGGTAAGCGTAGTGATTGGTAAGTAGATCGCATCACGTTTTCAGTTCTTACTGCAATTTTAGTGGAACAATTTGAAGTAGAATTCCTCAGAAGGAACAAAAAATACCCTTAAAAGATATACTTTTATGAATTGCCCTAAAAATTCTAAAGTATAATTTTTAGTGAGAACATTATGTATTATATGCAATGGCAGATTGACTGGCTATGTCAATATATACATATGATGATAAAGCTTTCTGTATTCGAAAACATTAGGCTACTTTTCAGATTAATGAGGTCAAAGGTATATTCTGCATATACCTCAAGTTGCTTTGACATTGTTATTTTCCAGATAGTTAGGCTGAAAATAACATAATAAGCCTCTTATTTGCCTCTATTTGTGCATATTTCAGAACAACTGGCAAGCAAGAACATATTTATTATTTTTCGACAATCATGTTGAATTAATATCGCACTGTGTAGCACTCAGTGTAACACTCTGAGGCATTAAAAGGTCAGGAATGCTCTTTAAGTCTTCCCAGAAGTTTAGGAGCTGGTGATGAATAAGTCTGCAAAGGAAAAGCATATTGGTATGAACTACCATAACCAGGAGCTGTTTGGTATGCAGTAAGCTATAAGGGCGCATGAATCTCAACAGATTCCCAGCAGATCTCCTTCTTCTCAATGTAGGCAGCCACTGTAATTACACCACTGGAAAGTGCAAGAGATAGACTCTTACACCTTTATGATAAAGTCGTACATAGTCTGTTCATGAAGACAGAAAGATTAGTTGTGAGAAAAAGCACAGTATATTAAGGCATGTAAGCTCAACCCTCCTGATTATGAGAACAACCCTTAACAACTTTTCATACAGAATCATTCTATTGTTACTTCTACCACAACATAACCGAAGAACAATTATAAATCTGCTAAAAGTATATTAAAAACATACTACTGCATCCATCAAGTCCTCAAGTGTTTGTTGCACTGTTATAAATTTTGTCTCTTTGCACGTGTGACAATAGGTTTAGTTTATTTGATCTCAACTCTTTTTCCCCAGAAGTCCTGCCTTTATCCATGCATATGTTAGACAGTTCTCAGATAACACAAGGATCTAAGCAACAAAAGATGACTTTCAAACTGGCCTTGCTTTCAGCAGGGAATTAGACTACATGACATCACAAGACTCCTTCCAATTTATATTATTCCATCATTCTTTTCAGCAGCTTTTATCCATTCATATTGCTGATTATATGAACCTAGATTTTATTATAAAGTAATAAAACTCCACTTAGAATAAACAAGCTTTCTATGATGACACCACCCTTATTCCATTTTATTAAATGGGAGAATAAAATAGAAACATATCCGAGATGAAACAGGAAATGTGAAGAGAATGAAGGAAATTGATTCAAGTCTTAGTGTAGTATCATATCTACCATTTCAACCATGCTGAGCTTCGGTACGCTTTTTTAAATCGCTGTATAACCACCTCTGGTTTTAAAAGTTGAAGCAACTGAATAGACTCAGGATTCTCCTTTTGGAAGGTAACAGCATACCTTTAGAGATCTTAAGCAGTGGTCAGACCTTCCATCTCAGTATGCCAAGAATCTCCATTTTCCTCTTTTCACTTATTTTCTGGCAGCTGCAACCCTAAATCACTATATTCCCCAAGCCCAGCCAAAGCAAGCCTTAAACTCTGATTTAAGATACATTTCAGCTAGATAAAAGAATCATTAGAGTGAGTAATCAGATTTATATTGATAGGAGTCAAATGACAAATATTAAAAAGCGTTAAGTGAGAGAACTTGCCAAGAAATTCAGCTTCCAAGTCTGTTTCCAACACCCTCCTGGCAGAATTCTTTGCATTTCTTTTGTTATTAATTCCTCTTATAAAAACTTGAAAATTTAGTTCAGAATAAACATCTTTATGTATTTGTATGACTGTATTATCTACATTTATATCATGGGGCGTGTGTGTGTGTATTATTATTATTATTATTAATATTATTAATTTATTTTTTTTAGAAGTATCTTCTTTCCAATTATTACCAGACCCCTATTGCAAAAAGGCAGCTACCACTGGAATTTCATTTTTCAAGGCTCTGTGAAGGCATATAATGGCAGGCAGGTTCAATCTTTATTGTCTCGTGGGCCGCACCAACAGGAAAACACTGTTCTGTTGAAATGGCCTGTGCTGCTTTTGACTTCATACTAAAGGTTAGTAGCCTAACTGAAATTATTATTTTTTTTCTAATATGTAATCCTGTTCAAAGTACTCAGAGCAATGGGATGGCACTCTTGCATTGGCTTCACTGATGTTTTGTAGCATGGTGCTGAAGGTGTGGTTCATTACGTTCTCATGCTAGGAAAACGTATTGAATATTTCACTATCCATGTCCTTCTGGGATAGAGCTGGAGGACTCCTGTGTGAAGGGAGCCAAACCTAGTGCAGTCCTCATCCAGATGGTTTAGCTGGAGAGGCTCTTTGAACAAATGTCTGAGTATGTCTGTCTTTGTGGAACGAGCAGGCTGGCTTACTCCAGGGGCGACCCTGGCAGCCAAACAGAAGCAGCTTACTATGTGGATAATCAGAGGACAAGGGATCTGCAACAAGGCTGCAAGGAAAAGCAGTAACTCATCTATTAAGATACAGCAGCCAAATAAATTTGTTCTAGAAATGTAAACAGCAGTAACTGAGATCTTTGATCCTGAGCTTTACTAATTACAGAAGAGTTTAAACCAAGTAACAAGAAAGTGGTTTAGAGTTTTCCACTCATTTAGCAAGGTCTAACTCAGGTCTAATTGTGCACTGCAGACCTAATTTTGCCACCACGCAATTTACTTAGTCGGTAAATAAGATTGACCAGGGTCTAAAAGTGCATGCAGAATATTGTGTTTTGTAAAACCTCGAAACCTAAGTAAAACATTACTTCCCCACAGAAATGTTTATAAATGTTTTATAAGAGAGATACAAATGTTTTCCTCACTCATTTTGCATATGGGCAATATGAGAAATATTGATGCAATGCTACAAAAGCTATAGAGAAATTAATAAGTGTTACCTGTTCTACAATATGTTGTTTTAAATATCTAGCTTCTTGTGTGACTTAAAAGCCTGCTCTAGTTTCTCTTGCATCACAGCACCAAAATTTACTCTTTTATTTGCACAAACCTGACAGTTTTTTAACCTAGTAGGCAGATGAAATTTTTTTGTTAATTTAGCCTTTGACTTGTTACCTTACCTATTCAGCTACATTTTTATCAAGAATTTACCTTTATACTCACCCTGCCTTCACAAGAAAAGCATTAACTATTTTTGGCTTGGAGGGTTCACTAGCTACAGAGGATCCTCCATCAGTGCAAATATACCTTCCACTCTAAATTTTTCTCATTCCCTCAAAATGTGTTAACCCAAAGAATCAACAGGTGTTAATTCAGCATCTTGTACTATAGCCGTTAATTAGGTATTTGCATCCAAGACACTTCTGCATGTGATTAATAATATAAGAATGAGCTTGGCAGCTTGCAAATGAACAAAGAGGTCAGTGTTCAAAAGGTTAGTAGAAACTTCAGGAAACAAGTGATACTAGAACAGGTCAAATACAAAAGTCTTAGAGCCTTATTTACATGGAGATTGTGCACCTTTATTTTGTTCAATGAGCTATATCCTTTTCAAACTCTTGATATTGATGATATCAATGATACGTGTGTTTCTATGACTCTATGATATACACTGTGTTAATGACACA
Organism: Corvus brachyrhynchos; assembly: GCF_000691975.1. Taxonomy (NCBI): domain Eukaryota; kingdom Metazoa; phylum Chordata; class Aves; order Passeriformes; family Corvidae; genus Corvus; species Corvus brachyrhynchos. The sequence goes on from NW_008238359.1 coordinate 3,621,203, forward strand.
TCAAAAAGCTTTAAAATAATTACATCATTAGAAACATAAATAATAATTCTATCTGAATACGTACACTAATAAAATTTTTAAAAAAGCTCCTGACCACACACAGGTAAAAAAGAGGGGGTGGATCAGGATCATACATTCCTACTTCCTGAATTAGTTTAATCCTTTTTTTTTTTGAAATCAGGTGCAACGTTCAAGTGAAATTGAGTTATCCTGTTTTGACAGACATCTGAGATAGCCTAGACTAGGCTAGACTAGACTAGATGAAGACAACACACAGTATAATCTCAGAGTACTCATTAGTTGTACAGTATTTAAGGTCAGAATGGATTTCAGAAATCACTTTCACATGCCAGCAGAGGACAATTTATACAGGCACCTCTGTATTGAGACAAGCATCCAAACTGTCAGTAATGTAATTTTCCAATAGCAGGCATGGATGTAAAGACATGAAGGGATGCAGATTTCCGAAGGAAGAGAACTGCATTACTGTATTTGCCACTGTTTATTACTATTTGAACGATACAATAAAAATCTGAACTAAATCTCATCCATGATATTAATAGTGATTCAGCTATAAATATCTGATGATAATTATTTTAGTTAACATATTTAGATGAACTATCAACTATTAATTACCTATGACTGACAAATATAAACAATTGTATGCAAGTGAATGGGTTAAAGGTTTAAGGATCACAGAACTAAATGAAATTTAAATTTTACAGAATGATCAACCTGTGGGTTTCAGATGGATATTCATGAGCAGTCTTTTGTGCCTGGTTTCTGTCCAGCGTCATGCTGCCCAGATTTTTCACTCATTTCACTTTTATGCCATGTTTAATCTGCTGATGCAATAGTTCCTCTTGACTGACACCAGTAATGAGTATAAAAGGAATTAGTCCTTCCATCCACAATTAGTAAAGCAAAATAAGCACCAAGAGTAGTAAATAAAGTTTCATAAATATTTACCATTAATTAATTTTTGAAACTCTTCTATTATTGCTTAGTTTTTTGCTGAACGAATGGCCAGCAGTCATCTGGCTCTAATTCCCCTCAGGGAATTTGGAGGCAATAAAGCCCTATATCTCCTATAGGAATGCAGGAAGGAAGCCACCTATCTATAAAGTCTGTTGGATTCTATCCTCTTTCCAGGTCTTTTCCAATTTTCAGAAATTTTCCAGAGCATTTTAAGACTGAATCACTTGATTTTCTTCATTGCTTTCCTTCCCTCTCCCCTCTTTTTCTAACCAACCTCGAAAGGGATGTTTGTACTTTTATTATTTAATTAATAGTAATAAAAAAATCAAAATACTTATAGAAAAACTAAAACCAACCTTTCCCAACCTCCTCCCAAAAAACTCCCCAAAACAAAACAAAGCAAAAATCAATTCCCCCAAACCTTTACTCTTTGTAGAAGAAATTTAGCATGTACCTCTGAGAGTATGTCAGAGAGAGATACACGCAAATTTTATAAAGGTCTAAGTTGAAAGGCTTAATTATTTATGCTCAGCCTTCATCCATAAATAAAAACAGAATGAACTAAGAGGAAAAAAATAGGAAAAGGGAAAAAAAGAAAAGCACATAATACTGAAAAAATAACAGCTTTTGAATTCTTTATTTCTGAGAGTCTTTAAGTAGAAAGACTGTCCTTAGACCTGCTGGCGCCATAACAAAGTGAATTTGTTATGATTTCAGAAATATGTTTTGTTATAAAATACACAAAGCTTTTCTGCCTCCTCCTCTCCCACTCCCCAAAGGAAGCTGGTAACTGTAGCTCTTTGTGTGATGCTTCAGCGATTTGCACAGCAATTGAATTCCTTCCTTGGTCTAGTGAAGAAAATCCTTACATGCATTTTATTGAAGAATGGGTGGAGGAAAAAGTGACTGAGAAAAATACAAAGAATGGTTGAAGGGAAAAGAGAAAAATAATTAGAATAACATTCTAGAAAAATCAAATATAATTAAAAAAACAAAAGACGCTATGCCTAGGAATCCAGGGAGAGAAACAGTTTACTGTTCTTAACATTCAATAAAGACCCTTGGTAGAAAGCTAATCTAGGCCTCCTAGTATTTGTGCACAAATGGTAATTACTATTCTCCCTTCCCATCAGGCAAAACTGCCACCAAACCTGGAAGACACCACATCCATTTGCTTGCACACAGTCGACACCCAGTTCTTAGAACCTTAGCAGGCAATGGATAATATTGTCCAGGAATCGGTCTCTTCCAGTTCAGGATATTCTACGGTTCTACGTCACTTGCTAACAAACTCAGTGTTATGCAGTTGAATCCTGCACATGCAAAAATGTCCTAGCTTGAATCAGCCTAAACACATGAAACACAACTGGAGCAAGATTAATATTACAAACACAAGACAGGAACACAAAGTAATTCTGAGTTATGATTACATCAATGAACAGTGGTCAGAGTCCATTAATGTCTAAATTTTTTCAGGATTCATGAAAAGTGATTTTAAGGAAATATTCCAAGAAAGATAACACATTGATACTGCATATTTTTATTATGCATCTGCTTCTAGGAGAGCTCTGTCTTGTTTTGCCATTTGGAGAAAATGGTAAAAGATATATTTTAACCTGGTCTTTCTGTTAATGTAAATGTACAAGATTGTGAAAGGAGATCTAGGAAAGTCAATTTTTGTGCAACAGAATGACACTTAATAGGTATGAAAATGACCTCTATAATCTACTAAGTGGGTCTGGCTTACTTATTAAGTTTCCGAGTCAATAAGAGTAAAAATAATGCTTAGCTTATTAAAAAGAGGAATCAACTTTTTTTTGTGTGTGCTCAGAGACCTCAGAGGTTAATTAGAAAGAAGAAAGAATTAAAAGTACCTCTCTCTCCTTCTCTCTTTTTTTTTTTTTTTTTAAAGAATATCTTATTTTTTTCCACTAGGAGTTTTTAGCCATGCATGTCAGGTTAGTTTCTTTAAAGACTGCATCTGTGAATAACAGAACTAAAAGCACCAAAAACAATCTTAGGAAAACAGAATAGCTGACAGCTTGGGTAAAATTATGAGTTGTCCATGAGTTTACTAAATGCAGAGCAGATCTGAATTTACAGAAAACTTAAAGATTGCTATGAGACTAAACACTTTCTGATCTCAGTTTCACCCCATATGACTTAAGAAATCGTGTTTCTTTTTATTGTGAAAACTCTTCTACAGTTGAAGATATTGCAGAAAGGTTACTTAATCCTTCTATAGCTGGTGTCTCTAAAGAATGGTTGAAATCATGTATCTTGGTAAATAAAAAGGGGTGCAACTTTCAAAAGGAAAAACATCCAAGCAACAACCAGAAAGGCAGTCAAATCCTCTGGGTGTTGATACTGATGGCCTGTGGCTGCACTACTTTGAGCTATGATCTTAGAGTCTCCTAGGGCAAGCAGGGTCAGGCTTGGTCAATACTCCAACAGGATACCTACATAAAGTAAATCCAGGCGCTGCAACTCATGGGGGCACAAATTCAGTAGCAAGAACTCTTCTTCTGTCTTGAGCATTTATGCACTGCTGTGGGCATGGTCACAGGGGTCATCCTAGTCCTGGAAGTGCTGCTTTCTAAACAGTTATAAAATTGCAGCGCTGACCACTTGAGGGCATTAAGAAAATCATGTCACTTCCAAAAGAGCAAAGGCATTAGCCTTCCCAGCCTGTTCAAATTTCAATCAGATATTAAATATTTTAGTCTATTTTCACTTACTAAGTATTCTCTTCACCTCTTTTCTAAGGCAGAGTTTTATTATTGCTCTATTAAAAGAATGCAGACTTAGTAACAAATATACTATGGGCACTGTCTGGTTTAAAGGTTCTTTTAAACTAAAAACAAATGTATTTTGGTCAGAGTGCTAAAGATACACATCACTAGTGATATTTCACGTTTACAACAATTTTCACAGCAGAATTCTCTTTGTTGTTTTACTGTATTTATATTTTTCATCAGTCCTATATTAGTATAGTACTCTCTTGGCATATTATCTGACTCATTTTTTGATCTTCATTCTATAGTATTTCCTATGTCTAAAGGCCTTTTGCATTCCTAGTACACTGGGAACTTTTATCATAGGTATCTTCAGAAATTATTTCCTTTGTGAGAATCACCAATGGCGATACTTTGAGTACTGAAGTCTTTTGTGACTGGTTTCCAAAAGGCCCAGAACATCTTTGTCAGATTTCCTTACACCAAGGCTCATGTTTCCCAATGCTAAGCAGCTTGCTTTCAGATTGCCTATTACACTAGCTAATTTAGACATCAGAATTGCTGGGGTTTCCAAGTTCAAAGTAATAATGAGCAATTTGTCTATCTCCAGAAAGAGGAAAAGTGGCCTTGTCTGAACTCAAGGGTCATGTTCAGTTAACAAATATGATGCTAAGTGAAGTCAGGGAAACAGTCAAGTCAGAACTCACTGTTAGATGGTTATAGTTAAATAAGAGGAATCTTAGACTTACTACATGTTTTTATTATTATGAGGCACCATTATAGAGCTTAGATTTTTCTGTGGCTGCCTTACAGTTTCTAACAAAATAATGGGTGTTAAAGATGAAGAGGAAGGGACCACACGTCAGAGATGTTATGCACAAGTCCTTTCTTCTTTACAACTCTCTTATTTTGTACGAAAGCCTCTTCTATAAACAGCAGTCATTCCCACACTGTCATTGAATTTTTGCTGCAGAAATATAACTTTTCAGACTTGTAAGCTTTTTTTTTCTTTACCAAATGATTTTCACCTAATATTTTTGTAGAATCATATCAGAATATCATGTGAAAATGTTCCAAATGGCTCCTTATAATCAAGAAATACATCTACCGTTTCTGTTCTTTATATCAGACTTCTTGCTCTATCACAGAAAGGGTTCAGACAGTTTTTAGGTTTTTTTCTACTGGCACTCGCTTTTTGGTGACTAATACAAAATCCTATCATTGATTTACCAGCAGGTATGAAAAAATTCTGTCTTTATGGATGAGTTTTTTGATATTGTTGGGATAAAAACATAAGAGAGGAGTTACTGTCGTAGTGTGATTTGCAGTCCAACAAAATATTTTATAAATCAAGAAAATATACATTGGAGTAGTGAAGGAATTGTCTACAATATAGAACCCTGTTTTCAAAAAAAAAAAGACTCAGAGATGTGTTTTGGGTCATCGTGCTTTGCCAGAACCACTCAGGAAATAGTATGATATTTGGATATATAAAATGTAGCAAAATATAATCCCCCTGTTAGCTGCAAAAAACCTAATTTCCTCTCTAAATGTATCCATTTAGCCAGGATTTGAACTATTAGATTTTTCACCTCTGTTGACTGTACATAAGATGTTCCAGTGTCTGGTTTTGGGGGTTATTTTTCTCTTTCTAAATGTGACAAAATGCATTTGAAAAAAAGGTTCCATAGTAGGGAGCAGTGATAAAAATGTACTATAACAGTTTATTAGAAAACTGGTGGATGCACTCTTCTCCCACAATTTAGTATTTTATAAGTGAAATTTTACTTAAAAATTCCTTTAACATAGTGTCTGTATGCATGGAGAAAAGCAGGACTAAACAGATGTATGTGATAAACATTCTGGCTAAAAAAAATAATCTATCAATTTTCCTATTACTTTGTGCTTTCCAGACTCCTTTGTGCTGCCTTCATCGCACTTATAATTCTTGAACTAACTTTCTTTCCTTCTTTCTTTCTTTCTTTCTCTCTCTCTCTCTCTCTTTCTCTCTTCCTTTCTTCCTTTCTTCTCTTCTTTCCCCTTAAATATTCAAAATATTCACAAGTGGAGTTTGATCTCTCTGACAGCTTTGGCAATTGGCTTGTGCTAGAGGCAGCACATCCACATGCTCTTTTGTGGCACTTAAAACTGACTTCTCCTAGTGTTTGGCTACTGTCATTCTGTCATTCTGACATTCTGTCTGGACCAAGTTGGCTTACTAGATCCAGAAAATGTCTACTGTCAACTCTGGGGAGCTTGTTTGCAGCAAGTGGAAAGGGGGTCACTTTCTTTGCTACCTGGAGAAGATACCAGCTGCTATGCACAGACCATACCTGACACATCTTCATCTGTTCCAAAAATTTCAGGTACCACAGCATTTAAGTCTCACCCGAATCCTATCTGTAACATGCATATCTTTGGCACTAAGAACTCAGATTACTAAGTCTAAATTAAAGCTCTTGTTTGCTGTGTTTTATTTGTATGAAGTTTAGGTGAAGATATATTTTGATGAAATTGCCAGAATAAACATATGGGGAAGAAGCCTTCTACCCTATAATGCAGCAAAAGTGGGTTGAGAGTATTGTACACAGCTACACAGCTGTTTTTCTTCTTTTGGTTTGATGAGCAATCTGGTTAAATTAATCTTTTGTTATCAGGAAATACAGAATCATAGAATCATTAAGGTTGGAAAATACTTTCAAGATCATCAAGTCTGACCTTCAGCTGAATACCATGACCACTAAACCACAGCGCAAAGGGCCACGCCCCCTCCTTTATTGAACTCATCCAGGGACACTGATTCCATCACTTCCGTGAGTAGCCCGTCCCAATGCTTGAACACCCCCTTTCAGTGAAGATATTTTTCTTAATATCCAACCTGAACCTCCCCTCGTGCAACTTGGGGCCACTCCCCTTTCCTCTCACTAGTTTCTTGGGAGAAGAGGCCGTGTGTCACCTGACTAAAAACTTTGGACAAGGGGTGCAGTCCAGTCCAACAAGAAGAAGTTTGTGGAAGCTTCCCTTGAGTCCCACCCTGAGTACATGCAATATATCACAGAAACATATCTTAGAAAAAAACTGCAAACCAAACATTATTATTCTTTACATATGAAAAGTTAATACACAATAGCATCAGGAGCCTTCTTCCATAATTTGGACAGTACTGAAAGCATCTTTCACATGTTGTTTTTTTTTTTAAATATAACTCAGTTTTATTCATACTCTGGCTACTCAAAAAGAAAAGAAAATACACATCTATAAAAATATGTGTTTAAATTTCTGGATGATTTTTATCAACTGAATTAAACAGAGCCATGATAATTAAACCACCCTAAGAATCTGGCTTCCCTGAAGCCAAATTTGACAGTCAGGTGTTATGGTCATCTCAACATAGAATCGTGCAGGCTGGAAAAGAGCTCTGAGTCCAGCCATTAACCCAGTACTGTCATGCTGTCATGCTCACCACTAAAACATCCCTAAGTGTCACATCCACATCCTTTTGAATACTTCCAGGGATGGTGATTCCCCCACTTGCCTGGGCTTCTTGGGCAACATATTCCACGCCATAGAGAAGGTCTGCCAACACAGAAGCAACTGTGAGAAGTACAGAGAAGAAATAGGGAGGAAGGGAGAGGCAGATGAAGGAAAGAGACAGAGGAAGAGAAAAAGGGAGGAAAGGAACAGAAAGGAGACTGCCTTTATTGGTATCCCACAGAAAATTACTGAAATACCTATTGAAGTGTTTAAAATACCAAAATAGATTATGCTATACTAAAAAATCCAAAGACCTACTAGAGGAAGTGTTAATGCTTCATGTGTCCCCAGCTTTCTATCTCTATAGAAAGTTTCAGTGCCCTACTTAATATTCCCAAAATTGGTGTGAGGTCTCACATTTTTTGGCCTAAGGTTTAACACTTTGGTTTTAGCCTGAATTTACAATAAAATAACAGTACAGATACCAAGCTATACAATGCATTGTAGAGTAAAAGGGTGAGTGCAAATTATAGTATTTCACAATCAAATAAATGCCACAGGGAACCCTCATATTTTTTTACGATATAAAAATAACCAAGTAAAAATAAAAAGGCCTTTTAATACCGTGATCCTGATAAAGTTCCATCTCTTATTTTGCATCTATTTTATTTTCTTCTTTGTCTTCCCTAAGTCTTTTTTTTTTTTTTTTTAATCTGGGAACACATACTTTCTATTAAGACATATTGCTGGCAAATTGCTTAAATTGTGAAGAGAAAAACATCAAGAAGCCAGGAATTTTAGATTTGGTTTTTACACCTGTTGTTTTTGCAGCCAACATTCCCTCTGGGACTAATGCTATTATTTTGTCTCTTGAAGTTGGGTTACACTGACATAATTTTAGAGGCTGGAGGAGGAGGGAGCTGGCTTCACGTAGTCCTGGTTTCTGAAGCTACAAGATCATCTGCATTAGGAAGATTTTCAGTACATTAGTCAAGGACAAAACAAACATGGCCAGTGTAAACTATGGCCCACAGGATGGATTTCTAAGAAATCAGATATTAATTTCTCTATGAATATCCTTATCCCTTTAGATTTGACTGGACATCCATTTTGGATGGTGAAAGTTGACAGAGATAAATTTATTTTCACTAAGCCAAAACCTCAGATATGAGTTATCCAGACATAGCACTGCTTTATTTTCACTAAGCCAAAACCTCAGATATGAATTATCCAGACATAGCACTGCTGAATTTAACTCAGCTTCCTTTGTCTAAAATATCTGAAAATCTTTCAGAATTTTAGTAGCAAACATTGAATTTTTCAGAATATAGTCCTGTTCCCTAAATATTAGACATCTCTGAATTATTATTATTATTATTATTATTTTTAGTAGCAGTAGTAGTAGTAGTAGTAGTAGTAGTAGTAGCAGTAGGTTCTGAGAGATCAGAAAATTTCCAAACTAGATGAACAAACAAAATATATCCTGTGTTTTGCAAAGAAAGAAAACCCAGATCCTGGTGCTCTTAATCATCATGAGAAATGTGTCATTATTCCAAGAGTTAAAGAAGTCAGTGGAAATACTTAAGGAGCAATACAGAGCTAAGTGGTAGAATGGGAAATCAGAATTTATATTTTTTTTTATTTAAAGCAGAAACCTCAACTGAGAACCTGTGATGTCTGAACAACAAAAACTTCACAGCAAATCATGGAGAAGTCAGAGCCAGCACCTCCCAGTAGTAATGCTCCAGTACAAAATCAATGTGTCCTATTTGCAAGAGTTCACCCTCTCATGGTGTTTAGGAGCTTGCTATTTTTCTCATCCACCAGGAATACACAATGAGTTACAGGTAAGCTGCTTTGGGTCACCTTTCTGCAGTGCCAAGTACCCTCAGTGCTGTTTCATAACAAGCAGAACCTGAGTAGAATACAAATATGGTATTTTTCATGCTCTCCTTGCAGCCTGGAAAACAACAACATGGTCCCCAAACAGATTGGCAGACAAATGGCACCAGAGCACTCTCTTGGCAATGTGTGTCTCTGTTAGGGCCCAAAACTCTTTGAGCAATTTCAGCTGTCAGAGTACAGCAGATGAGCCAACCATTATCCTGCTCAGCCCCACAGGCCTGATTAGCACCTGCACTGTCACTCTTCTATCTGCAAGGAGGTAACAAACCTGTTCAACAGCTGTATAGGTGAAAGTAGACCCTGTGGTGTATCTCAGCATCCTACTATTTTAAGAGCAGCACTTAGACACCAGAGTACAAATCTAATGAACTCCTTAATGCTTTGGCAGTGACTTTCTGGTGTCTACAAGAATTTCCAAGGTGCTTCTTCCCCACAGGATCCAGTAACACAGGACAGGTTCTTCACTTAGCTCTGAATGGGTTTGAAATGGAGTCATGTGACATGTTCTTGACTTATGAACAGTACCAGGTCAAATAAGGCAAGACTAACACATTCCATGCTATAATGATATGGCATATACCTTCTGAGAAACAGATTATTGTCTGCTCATAGTAATACAATGAACTCTGTAGACATAGGAACCCAATTTCTCACAGCAAAACATTTTTGCAAGAAGTAAAGGAGTATCATGGTTTCAGCTATACTGAAAATAAGAAACCCCACAGAAGAACTGTCATTGTGGCATGTTTTTGGGTAGTGCTCATACCTCTTCACTGGCTGAAGACAGAATTCAATTTAGCATACTAAATTACCTGCTTCAGAAAAATAATGAAATCTTGGCATAGATTTTAATATAGTCCAAATAGATTATGACACTGTGCATAACCATCACAATTAACTATACTATAGCAATTGGGTTATATTGTCTGGTTTGACTTTCCTTAATAAAACAGTTCACATATTTCTTACAAAACTCTACTCATGAAAATGATTTACTGACACATTGGTAAAAGAATTTACAAAATGTGTTAAAGGTTTTTAATATTTACAAAATATTGGTAAAGGACCAAATAATCCACAAAAAAAAAAAAAGTCTTCTGGAGAACACAGTTTTTATTCATGGGAAGAAAAAAAAAATACAGACAGCAAAACAAATTTGTTGGGTTTATTTTTCTTTTTTGAGGTTGTTTTTTTTTGGTTTTTTGTTTGTTTTTGGTTTGGTTTGGTTTTGTTTGGGTATTTTTGGTGCCAATTTCCTAACAAAGACCGTTATTCCACTATTTGATTTCTTTTGTGGTAATTTTAACATTGTTATTATACTAATTTCTAAAGTAGATAACTCATCTTCCTTACATGTAAGAGAGAATTGTTCTTCATGTTTGTAGTGGTTTGGTCCAAAATACTCATTACTGTTTACTCTGGAAAACAGAAATAGCCTAGGAAGTGCAAGTATTTTGTTTGCTTACATAATGCAGTCCCCTATAATTTAATATGGGATGTACCATTTTTGGGCTCACACTAAGTAACACATAAATGACCGATCAGAAACTTTGGATCCTATAAATGTTGAATTTAGAAGGAAACCATTATATGACTTTCAGGTGAATACAACTGCTTTCACAAAGAGCTAGCCTTTCACAGTGGAAATGTTTTTAAGAGAGGCAGATATATTTTTCTCTCATCTCTGTTTTTCTATACTGCAAAGGCATGAGTCTCATTGTGTCTGTAAACTTACAAGCTGATGTGACTCTATTACTCTCAAGCCTTCCCTAATCTACTCAATGGTACACCGAATCATCCATGTTTATTTTTATAACATATTGGAAAACTATGCAAAGGTTTTTGTGTTGCAATTCTGACACTATAGAATAATTTCAGAAATAAAGTGTGAGGTTGTAGTGCACTAAGAAAATCTCACTAATGGTCTTTCTTATAGTTGTAAACTTAAATTGGCAAAGAATACTAATAGAAGTTTGCATATAGCAAATGACATTTTTTCTATTACTTAGTAAATTGCACAGGGTGTCTGAAGCCAGCCATAAGCAAAACACACTTTAATTGTCAATTTCAGTGGGATTACTGTGATATGGTTTCTAAGACTCAATGTAGACCCTTCTAATAGGTTTCATAACTGCACAGATACACTTTCTTATTCGAGATGAAATTGCCTGTAAAGTGTTCTACTCCAAATAAAATGTTTATATTTAAGTGACGGTTACTTGAACAATGGGGAAGTCTAGAAAAGTTGTCTTCTAATGTGTATTAGGATTTTCCTTACAAGCAATCTCTGTAGCAGTCACATGCACTGTTTCAAACTGTTCTTCACCATCTCATGGTGATATATAGAAACTGCAGTCTTTGTTATATCTAGCATTTTTTTAATAAAGTTTATCATAAGATCTATTGATATTGAAGAGATTCTTCTATGACACACTCAGGCTTTAAATCCTATACTTTGTAATTAGCACAAAATTCAGTACACACATTTGAGTGTATAGATTTTTGAGTAATTATGTACATTTTGGGTATAGAATCACAGAATCATAAACTGCTTTAGTTTGGAAAAGACTTCTAAAACCATCAAGTCAACCCATTAACCCAGTACTAACAAGCCCACCACTGAACCATGTCCCTAAGTGCCACGTCTATATGTCTTTTAAATACCTCCAGGTATGGTTACTCAGCCACTTCCCTGGGCAGCCTCAGTGCTTGACAAACCTTTCCATGAAGAAATTTTTTCTTAATATCTCATCTAAACCTCCTCTGGTGCAACTTGGGGCCATTTCCTCTTGTCCTGTTACTTGGGAAAAAAGACCAGTTCTGAAATTCCTGACCACCAGGGGCCTCAGTGCAAAGCCTGTTGGCACCATCTGATCTGAACAAGAGAACATCTGAAAGCCGCTTACTGGCTAGTGACAGAAAGAACAAGAAAATAATGATGCACAGACTTTTCAAAAAAGCCAAGAGAGTTGATAACGTGACACTTCTCTGAAATAAAATTATTTGAACATGAACAGTATTTTGAAACCAAGACAGTAATAGCAATAATAACTACAAACAGTCAAGGCAATGAACTACAGTGAAACACCTCATGTGGTGCTTCTGAAAAATACACCACACCTTTTTCTTCAATAGACAATAGATCTACAGCACTAAATGAATGCAATCTCTTTCTCAGAAGGGCTTCTTGTGATCTACTCCCACCACACAGCTTTGTACAAACTTAATACAGATTTCTCTGAATTAATTTCACATGAGAATACAGAGTTCAGGCATCTTGCTAACAGTTTTTCATCAGCCTTCTTGATCTCCCATGTTCTAGATTCTATGTCTCAATATGTGAAACACTAAGAGAAGATCTTATGTTGAATAGATAGAGAAACAAGGTTCTTCAGAGTGGTTTTAAGGAACACTAATATAACTAACAATCAAGATCTTCAGAGTAAAGATATTTACAGTAATATGGTATAAACAGACTAACAAACACAGAGCTCTCCCAGCATGGAGCATTAGAATTCATCATATACAGTTCATTTACAGTGTGCTGGAAGAAAAAGCTGGGAAGCACATGGTGCTTCCCAGAAATTGCATAAATGTTTGAAAACACATGGTGCTTCCCAGAAATTGCATAAATGTTTCAGACCAGGTTTTTTTGGTTTGTTTTCTTTTTTTAATCCTGAAGTGACTGGAATTATTTTATTATTTTTAAAAAACTAGACATGGTGTCTGAGATCACAAGACCTGACAAAGAGGAAAAGAATAGGAACTTTGTTAATAACTCCAGATATGTGTTGGTCAGCTTTTAGAAATCAAGCCACATTGCCAGTCTTGGAGAAACTGAGTGTCAAAGACAACTAGGTAAAAGGTCACGTGCACGTTCAGCAGAGATTTGAATTACTCTTTGCAGCAGGTTCAGCTGTTAGAGAATGCTAATGCTCTCCACCTCACCCAAGTGTAACCAACTCCACACATCTTTCTCAGGTTTGGGATCTACCATGTGGAATTGCTTAGTTTCAGTCAAGGTGGTAATGTAGATAGAGACCATATCATGCTCTGTTACTTTGGCCATACTTCCTGACCAACTTGTTACTATACTTGGAATTGAAACTCAGAGAGATCTTTTCATGAAGCAGGAAATACTAGATTTCCTACAGTTACCACTATCAGCCATAATAATTTCAAGATATACAGTATCTAGTGACTATGTCACTGACTTATTATTATTTAAAGGATTGAGTTTATAGCATTAAAAAGACACAGAGCCATAAAATTGCTTTTGAGGTTGATTAAATACCTTAGCAGAATGGATGTTCATTCCCTTGAGAATTGGTACAAAGAGAGCAAGACTAGATGAAAGGAAACAAAGGATTTAATCAACCTTATTTCAGGATAGGAACTAATTTCCTACATGGAAAAATCCCTTTCATATTATCTGTACATTTTCTTTGTGTAGAAACTTTTCATATCACTCATATAATCTTTTTCATCTGTCAACAGTCAGTCATAAAGAACCAGAGTGAAAGAGAAATCTCTGAGTTTTGAAAGTTCTTTTTCTTTTTCTTTTTCTTTTTCTTTTTCTTTTTTTTCTTTTTCTTTTTCTTTTTCTTTTTCTTTTTCTTTTTCTTTTTCTTTTTCTTTTTCTTTTTTTTCTTTTTCTTTTTCTTTCTCTTTTTCTCTTTTTCTCTTTCCTTCTTTCTCTTTCTTTCTTTTTCTTTCTCTTTTTCTTTCTCTTATTCATGTCCATATACTTTGATTTAGCAGTTCTCAAGAAATTTATTAAGAAATTGTTGCATTTTGAAGAATGTTAAAACCAGTTTAAGGACATTTGTTCTAAGGAGATAAAAGAACCTTAGAAGAATGAAGAAAATCTTTCAAAATTTAACATTTTGGGAAAAATGTACCTCTAAACTCAGAAACATCATACCTTTTAGAATGGCTGGAATTGAGTAGAGAGGTTAATTGGGAAGGCACTTGTGGTTTTGCCTACGCTTAATGTTGACATGTTTTGAACAGATGAGGAGGGAAAAGAAGATGCAAAATTTAATTGTTGAGCCAAAAACCACAGAATTTAGAAAGATTGAGTTGAACTCTCGGTTTTCTTAAAATTTTTCATACATTATTACTGGATGTAATCCTGCTGTAAATCAAACTGGTAGAGTGATGTCATCTCTGGCTTGTGGTTTCCTAGGAAGTTGTGCCCCAAAATGGCTGAAAGTACAGTTGTCCCTGCCATTTTGTAATTACATTTGTAATTACACTTGCAAAACTGAACTTTGGTACTGGGTATTGACTTTGAATATAGCACACAAACTGCAGAGTGTACAGCACATCACACAGAAGCAAAACATAGAGTTTCTCACACATGCTCCACTGGTTCTCAATTAAAATGTTTCAAACCCAATTCAGTGTGGCTGTTTTAATCTCCAAGGCTGAGGTACCAAGAATTCGCTCCTTCTATTGTGAACCATCTAGAGAGATGGAAGACAGGACACAACTGTGAATCAGAAATGGCTTAGTGGTGGAATACAGAGTGTGCAACTCCTTATCACAGGAAAACAGAGTCAGCCTTGGCCTGGCAATCTTTGGAGCAGAACACTCCTCCTCCTTCAGCTGAACAAATTATGCCACAGTAATGAAGACTAGCTGCGCGAAAAGGAAAGCGACTTAACGGAGAGTGAGAGGAAAAGCAACTGGAAAAGAATGACTGAACTGAATAAAAGCACAATATGGTTCCTTTCTGGCAGAGTCTGTGCAGTTCTTCATTTTGTTTTGGTGGTTTAGTAACATGGGGATGAAGGAGATCTTAAAGAAACCAAGGTTATCTGAACACCATAATTCATAGCCAGGGAAAAAAATATCTCAGATGAGCAAGGATTTTTTTTTCTTATCCTTCAAATGTAAGAGATTTTCAGTGCTTCACTGATTCTACAGAATTTTTGCACTGAAGATTACAAAATTTCATATTCCTATTGTCTAGTGAAATTGCACAGCGTAGATTTATGATTGCCCAAATAAGTAAATAAAAATATCTTGCTGTGAATCTTAAGATATTATTGACACAAAGCAGCATACAGTAGTAATGTATTGAATATAATCATACTTGTAAATTATATCTTGAATTATTGATGCACTATTGACCCACATAGAGCATCTCTATACACCCTACCAATGTATTAACAGAAGGGTAGATGAAACTATAAATTCAATATTTTTATCAATCTATCTTCTGTTAAAATTCATTAGATCATTTTACCATGTACAAGATTAAACCTAAAAGTTATTCAACATTAGTTTCGTTAAGTTACAGCACATCTGAGAGTTTATTAGGCCATCTTCAACTTTAAAAAAATTGATTTTTGACAATTTATCTGAATTAAGAAAAGTAATTTGTTTTGGTTTTGACTACAAGAGCAATAAGATTAGTGAAATGAACACATCATTAACCAACTGTGATGATTAGGTTTTTTAGAATAAAAAATACTAAAATGAATAAGAAATATACCTCTTTTTTTTTTTGTTTTTTTTTTTGTTTTGCTATGCTACCAAAGAACTAATTTTTTTTTAAATTTTTTGGCATATAAACAAAATAGAATCAAAATAAGTCTTCGTTAACATCTCCTGATCAGATCCTGATCCAAGCTTGCAGGGTTGCCAATTGGGAAAAACAGAAGAAAATCAACCATTTGCTAAGGGAAAAAAACAACCTTGTAACAGTCTGGTGTTAAAACCTGCTTTTTTGATTTATAAATTAACAAGATGACTCTGGAGTCAGTGAAGAATAATAAATATGGTCTCACTATAAAGTACTGTGCAAATAACTTGCAGACACCAAAGCACTCCAATTAATATACACCTCTGAAGACGTTTCTGAAGAATGAGCTTCCATGTCTCTGCAAATCTTCTTTTTTTTTGCATATACATACATGCATACGTATATATGTGTATAGCTTACTTAATATATTTATCTGGTTTTGAAAACTTACTGCATTATTGATTTATATACCTGATGTTATGCTAATTCAGTATGTTAACACACTAGGAGAACCAACATTCTGCATTCTAATTTGGATAACAGCAGTGAATCTGTGTGAGTAGCCCTTTGGCCACTTCACAAGAGCCTGATCAGTTTTATTTCTCAAATTCTCTGGTGGGCTTGAAGTGAAATGGGTGAGATTCAGGACAATTCAGTCAGAAGTTGCTGGGCTTTTGAGGTCCACAGTCATGACATAATGTATTAGAACATGAGCAAAGATTATGGGGATTGTCTACCCTTTCAGAAAAGCCACAATTTCTTTTGGCTAATACCAAAATAAAGCGAAACCTCAAACTTGTGTGAAAATTTTCAGTTTTTGGTCTACTTGATGAAAAATGGACTAAAATACATTGCCAAAGACAAAATGGCTTACAGAAATAAATTGGCCTTCCTAGCCACTGTGAATTCAAGTAGTTTACTGTCTGTGTCTCCTGCACTAAACTATACACTGGTGTTCTAGTCACTGGGGGAGGGAGACAAAGTACACATATTAAATATTTCTATACAAATAGCAAAACCTATTATCATCCCAAAGCTCATCTTCTGTATATGCTATGATGTCAGGCACAAACCTAAATCCATGTTTCTCCTCCAGCTGTAGATTTTCCTCTCAGATCTATTATCCATAGTGTCAGAAAAAGCATCCCTCATCTCAGAAAAGCATAAGAAAGAAAAGCTGACTAATGTAACATAAACCTCTGTAAAATACTTCACTCATATAAGCGCAGGCACAAACACACACTGAGAGTTTGACCAAACTGTGTATAATACGTTGCTTCAAGACCAAACAGATGTCTGTATAATATCTCTTCTTTTCTGATCCTCAGGGCTGCCTGAGCCCTGCATAATTCCTTCTGAAGTTAAAGTCCCTTTCTTATACTCAGAATCACAGTAGCTGTTCTACTTTCCAATAAGAATCCATATAAACAGATAGAGATGGTGGTGATAGGATTAGGAAAATACTCCGTTGACTTATTTTAGCAGTTTCAAGTCCTCTGCAGTGTGATACAATTTAACCTAGTGTTATTATAAGAACTGATTTAACCTGGGACCAATTCTGGCTTGTTGAGTAGCACAGAAATAGGAACTAATTATTCCTACATTTTCATGAGTGTTAGTACAGTAAAACTAGCATTTTTCCCAGCCTCTCTTGCAGATAACTGCAAAAAGTTTTCACTTCTCATTTTGAGAGTGAAGCAAACAATTGAAACATATAAATTAGAGTTGGAAACAGATAAATGACAATTGCACTTGGTGTAAAGAAAATACACCACTAAACCAATAATATATTGTGAGCTGTCCAAGACATTTCCAAAGAAGGGGGTCTTGAAGTTAAATTTCTTGAGTGACCTTCTACAGCAATGTTCCATGCAACATAAATTGGACGAAATCACTTGGATATAAAGAGGAATGGTGTGATATATTGCAACTAGAAAACATATTTATAAAGAAAGTCATTTGGAAAAATGTCTCCTGCATGTTTTCTTACAAATAATGTAGAAGTCTTGTATCATGAAGACAAATAAAGACTTACACTCAGAGTTTTCAGACATATGACCTCTGACAAACTCTACATTTTAAAATAAGAAATTGATTTTCATTTGGAAATGAACAGTGTTCATTCACCTGCATTTAAGCAATGTGACAAAATCGGAAAACTCAGAAGGTTCTCCTGGGTTTTAAAGTAAATAGTCTGTTTTATAGCTTTTGAGGCTATCCACAGAAACTTATTCCCATAACTGCCATAATTTTACACATATTTATATAATGTTAGAGTGGGAGTGTTTTCCAAGTTACTCACTACTATACTAATTTGTCTGGCTTTCATTGCATTTTCCTGATATATTTTTAGAAGTTAAAATCTTGACAGCAGAATTGAACAAAAGAAGGGCTTCAGAAATCCTGGATTGGAGAAATGGAATTCAAACAACCATACATTTATTGCTGACTGCTGAAATCAAGCAAATTTGAAACCTATATCCAAATAGAAACAGATTAGATCCTTCCTAAGCTATTATTCTGATAAGGAGTGTGGAGGGAAAATAATTCTTTTACAAATGTCTTTTTTTTGTTGTTGGCTTCTCTACTAGGAAGAGGCTGATTTTAGTTTAGGATTGTAAAAGAGACCTTTAAAAGAAGGTCCATTCCTACACATCTGCATAATTACTGCTCCAGGCATAGAAAAATGAATAATCCTAAATGCTCCATGCAATTCCAAATCCTAGACAAGAATTCAATCTTATTTATAGAATAAATAACAAGTGTCATCAAGGTTGGAAGCTAATAAAACAGGGAAGTTTAACACAACAGAGTGCAATTCTTTTTGTTTGTATCAAATTAGTTGACTAGCTACATTTAGCTATCTCACCTTAAAATCTGATAAGATACAAAGACAAGGCAGTCTCTGCCTTAATGTTGCTAGTGCAGATCAGTTTTCCATATAGATTTTATTTTAGTGAAAAAAAATTGCCTCTGTCTCCAAAAGCACTCTGCAGCGTGATGTGTGTTTCAAGCCAAAAACAACTTTCCCCCAAAAGACACCCATCTAGTTTGAAGATGGAGAAAGGTACAGGTTACAACACAAGAGGTTATTACTGCTGAGACTGTGGCTATTTCTCTGCGTGGACAGATATGAACCTATGAAAGCAGCTGCTGGATGCCCTGTTTCCATGCAGATGTCCCCAGTGATAATGGGCTGTGAAGCAGATCCTTGGCCTATGTACAAATCCCCCTGCCCTTCTATCATGCTGACATCTGAAGCATCCAGCAGAGAAAAAGAGAATGTGGCTTGTAAACAAATTACTTCTTCACTTATTATTTGGGAAAAAAAAAAAAGGTAATGGATGAGTGAGAGAAATGTTCGGTGGTATTTTGGGGCCATCTGTGACTGTCATGCAAGACTTGCTGATGCTGAGTGAGATATGGAGAAAGAGCTCACTTCTTCCCCTACAGTTACTTGCCTCATGCTGGTTTTACTTTTCTGTAAATCCAGTACTGAGGCAGGAGGGGAACAGGGTATTGAATACAACTTGAGTCCTGACCTGCCAAGAGGGTAGTGATACCTTTTTCTTTGGAATGGTCCCACTTAAGGGAATGATGAGACAAAATGGTTGGTGTTCAGTGCTCTGGTTGGAAGGTGTTTCATGGTGCTCCCCTTGCCAGGGATGGCAGTGGTAGCTCAGAGGTTAGTAGGGAGCATTTAAACTTCATCAAACGGGGCACAGGCGGAGGGTTAGCACTACACCAGCTTGAACACACAAAAACACGCCTCATAAGCCTGAGCAGATTGTCAGTACAGAAACAGGCTCTGAGTAGGCAAAAGCACCTTCAATCAACCCTTTTGGTTCAGGCTCTCATTTAGTTTCCAACATGCACATCCAAATGCTGTTGTTTCGCACAAACCATCTCTGCTCTTAAATTGTTGATTCTTTCAGGATGAGATTTATACTCATATTTCAGAGCTGTGTCAACCCCTGTGTGCTGTCCATCAGGCGGCTTTGAAACATACACATGTGCACTTAATCTCCGAAAAAGAAAAAGATGCTGTACAAAGTTCCCAAACTGTCTATGAGAGCGTTACAAGCATTTTAAGGACTACTAAATCTCACATGTACATCGGCCAAGCCACGTGAATGACTTCATTGCTTTGTGCATTATGCAAAAGGACCATTTTACATCAGTAAAATATATATCCCAAAAGATTAAATCATGCAAACATTGATTTTTGGATGGGAGATTTCTCCTGCCTTGGCCTTGCATGCGATGGCTCCACTTTTGTGAAAATTCAAAAACGTTATGAAACAACACCCAGGATGAGATATTTGCTGGCACATAGGCAGGAAGAACTCTGTCCTTGTAGTCAAAGAAGCTTACTAAGTTCAAACACCCATTTATCATACCATTAACTTCATACCCAATTTTATAAAAGGAAAGCAGCCTTTTGAGGGGAACTCACTGCTGAATTAAAGCTCAAACAGTTGTCCATTGTTCCTTTGCCACATTACACAGGTTCCTGGTAACATTCAGCTAATGAATTTTCTTGATGATTAACTACCCCTTCTATGGGATCATTGTAATAGAAACATATTAGCTCCTGTTACAAATGAGGTGGATGTGTCATTACTACAAGCGAGCTGGGTTTGATTTTTTTCTCTTCCTCCTCCTCCTCTTCCTTTCACAAAGTAAAGCAAAACTTGGGAAAATATCATCAAAATTCAACAATGTGCTGAAAAGAAAATGCTGCTCTACTGAGCAATAAAATGCATTTAGGTGCAGATTTTCATTAACTGTTGAATTAGAAGAAAAGTAAAATGCAGACAGGGATATAAACTAGCTCCTATTTGGAGTTTTTATATTTATGTTCATTATAATTGTAATTATAAAGAGCATGATCCAGAAGTAAGTGAAAAACCAAATAAAAAAGGCCATGTAGACACTGTAGATGTATTTCTCTGAGAATGGGTCTTATAATTAGCTGTAGATATTCTTTCTTTTCTGCTGCCCTTTTTCATTGCAGTTCACATTCTGAGAGCGCTCTTCTGTTGTTTAAACTGCACTGACATCTTGTGGCACAGAAACAGAAGAATCCTAAAAATTAAATTTCAATCTTCATAAAATATGTGTTACATCGTTTACCTTCATGCAAGTGCCACTGTCTTTAACTCCAAAGCTGGCTAGTGTTTACTTGCTTGCAATCAGAACTGGGGTCAATATGCCACAATCTACCTAAAATTTTGAGTCATGGCACAATTATAGAATGGTTTGTTTTGGAAGTGACCTTAAAGATCATTTAGAATAACATTTTTTCCTGTAAAACAGAATGTGTGTGAAGTCTGTTGACTAAAAATCCCATGTCTGTGAGCATGTACACTCATATCCTCTCTCAGACACATGCACCAAAAGACAAACCATTAATCTCTGAGCTGGTGTTTTATCACCTTGGCAACAGCAAAGTGTTCAGAAAAACTTCAGATCTTTTTATCCCTGAGAATGAAGACAAGATACAGGCAATAATCAGCTGAATAAAAATGTCCTAGTGGAAGTCCATGTACAGTGTAAAGAATTCAGCAGTGAATTAGACTCCAGTTAATTCCAAAGGAATATTTTTTCATCTTATCAGAATGTGAGGAAATAATTTGTGATTCTCCATTGGAGGCAAAGTAAAAAGAAAACTACTGCTATGTATAAAGAAGGTTTCATGGGGAGGTAGCTGCAGCCCTTTTTTTGTCTGTTATTGTATTATTCCCTCACTGAATGCTCCTAAATCCTTTGAGTATTATCAGAGGTTTTACACTCATATCAAAGGAAACCACATGTCCCTAGGAAAACACAAGAAAATAGGTGCACACTTAAACTCTTAAGATGAAGCAGTCTCCATCACACTCCTCTTTGTATTATTCATTGCTGCTGCAGTATCTGGAAATGCCTTGTGAGATTGTATTTAGCTGCACAAGACCCTGTAGAGATAGAGAAATATTATTATATTCATTTTACAAATGAAGAATTGAATCAGAGGGAGATCAAGTTGGTTGGCTAACAGAAGAGGAAAAGAATGTGAAGTGAGAAATTTATATGAAAGCATCAAGTGAAAGTGGAGGAACCAGTCTGAATTAGCTGGCACTTTGCTGTCCAGTTCATTTGTTTTGTCCCATTTTGTCTTCATGTAAACAGTCTAACATATCTGATCAGAGAATCACAGAACCATAGAATGGTTTGGGTTGGAAGGAATCTTAAATCTAAGCCAGTCCTAACACCTCTGACACAGGCAGGGATTCCTTCCACTATTCCAGGTTGCTCAAAGAGCTGTCCAGCCTGGCCTTGAACACTTCCAGGAATGAGGAGGTGTTCAAGTATCACATTCTGTGGTGTTTGCACGGATGATGAAAAATAGAATCTAAAGGAATT
>NW_008238359.1:3643262-3754247 GCF_000691975.1 Corvus brachyrhynchos
AAAGTTAAACAAAAGAGTTTAATTTCTGAAAGCACTTGGCTTTGGGAGAAGATCTTTTCTTAAACACATTTTCTGACTTTTATTTACAGTTCTGCTTGCATGAACTGTATTTGAACTTTTGTGTGAGGTTTCTATAAGTGTTTCAGAAAACTTGCCTTATTTCCATGTGTGCTTGCAGACACACAATAAAAATGACTAATGGACATCATCAAAACAGGCAACTGAAATTTTCCCAGTCACATCCATGAAGTTGAATATTGATTATTTGTGCATGGCGCCTTTTCTTACTGTGAATGTACAATATACCTAAAATGCTATTGAAAGAAAGTCTAGAGTAGTCCAGCTAGTTTCTTGATTTTTTGCTAAGATCAGTTTTTAGGTTTTTTTGCTTCCATACTCCAGGCAGAGCTGGCAGTAAAGACATGCCTGAGGGACACCTTGATGGAACCTGTGATACTTTAATGCAGGATGAGTGATTTTTTAATACAGCTCACCCAAGCAGTTGATAAAATGTATCTATTATTGCATAAAATATGGCATCTTTGGAATATGTCTTATAAAACAAGACCTTGTATTAAATAAAAATTCTCTGGGCTACTGAGGTTTCCTTTCTCAGGAATTAAATAAGCACAATTCCAAAAAGATCCTGGGCAATATGCAACAATGAAATAACCAATGAATAATCCTTGTATATTGGTGTGTTGATTTCCAGAAATCTGACACTCCAAGAATCTTCTCACAAGAGTCTATTGTATTACTTCTTTATTTCTCCTCTAATATTTTCAGTCCTTTCTGCCCTGAAATGTTATTTATTTTCTCTACATTTTCTTGCTTCCCATATCTTCTACTTGAAAACCTAATAATTAGGAACAATGAGATCAATCTGCACTATACGTTCTGCTTTAACAGGTTTAACTATGGAAAAATACAAATTTAGGTCGATAAAGGGAAAACTTTACCACTTTGACCACTCCCCATATGACCTTGACAAATGCAAAGTCCTGCATGTGGGAGAGTTGAAAACCCCTCATTCCCATATATTAGCGTTTGAGGATTGACTATGTAAGAATTCTGCAGAAAAGTCTTGGGGCATGAGCCAGCAAAGAGCAGCAGCATCCTGGGTTTCAGGAGCAGGAGCAGATCCAGAAGATCCAGGGGAGGAATTATCCCCCTAGAATTCATACTTGTGACACCACATGTAGACACTGCATCCACTTTTTGACACAGGTTCATTTTTTCATTAATGACATATTTTCATAAATGACATGTTCCAATATCTATCCCAAGGAATTATAAAAACTCAGAAAAAATTCATTCACTTTGGACCTCACCTATCACTTTTTTTGCAGAAATACTGAAGTAACCAGGCTATAAAAGTAGGGGTGGTAAACTAACGACAAAGATATTCATGCAGAAGAATTTTCAAGGGACAGTGATTTATTTAGAGATTTCTAACTGAAAAGATCCTTTTTGAAAGAAAATATGCTAAATACCCAGGAGGAAGTTTGATTTTGCATTGCAAAGCAACCCTAACTAACCTACTTAAGTTCATGTAGGGTCTTGGAAGCCTGCATTCTTCAATGTGTTTGATGTGGGTTCTTGGGAAAAAATGAAAATCTGTGTTGAGGGGAAGCCTCATCTATTTTAGACTTCCACTGGGATCTGAAACCAGTGGGATATTTTTAATCCTTCTTATTCTCATGCTGAGTAAACTTTTTACATATTTCTGAGTTTCACTATAAATACTTTTAGAGTGTACTTCTTTCCTGTTACATCGGGTAGTTATTAGAGGTACCACTGCTCTGCACAGACTGGCTTCATCTTTGTGCTAATTCAACCTAAGCCTACATTTGCACCACTGCTGCTCACAGCAGGTCAGCTCCTCAGAATTATTTAAAGTGCCTTCAGTTGAGCATGCCTGAGAATCCACTGTAACAGGACATTCCATTTCAAAGGAAGAGATGAAATCAGGTTTTTAAATACATAATATGATGTGACGTGATATTTGCCATCTACCTTTGCTCTATTTTAACAACATTAGGGGCATGAATGTTTCTGTTTGCTATTACTAAAGAGCTTTAAGTGCTGTTATAAGGATGTTTTTTAAGAAATGTAAATAAAGGCAACATAAGGTCATGACAAACTGAAAGGACATGCATTATGCTGTTAATTTACTCCAGTTAATATAATATAACATTACAGATTTACAGTTAAAACAGCAGGAGAAACTAATTTGTTTATATTAACACTTTCTTTAGGGGGAGTACAAATATAAGTGGTTCTTAGAGGCATAGTTTTAATATTTTTCACACTTTTTTCCCCCAACATTGATTTTATTTTCGTTCCACTCAGTCAAAAACTGATTCACTTCAGAATGAAGGCCACTGGCACTGGAATTTTTGTTTTAGTGACTGTCTCAAAAACAAAGACTGTGATATCCTGAGGAAACATTTCAAATAGTTAACAGCAATGTGACCATGGAGAGACTATTTAGAAAAAACTCTCCCAAAATTTTCATTTTAACAGTTTGCTACAGTTTACTTTGGTGCACTACTCCCAGCTGGTTCTGTGGAAGTCTCCTTCATCACATTTGAATAAAACACACAGGGGTTTTATGACTGAGAAAATTTATTCCAACAACAAAAATAAAATTTGAGAAGAAAGTGATTCAAAAGTGAAAAGGGGTTGCAAGAGAAAAATACACCGAAAAATATAGTTGTTTAATGTACTGATTCTCAAGAGTTGTCTTATCACAATGGACACACCCCATCCATCAGATGCAAAGACAACTTCTTAGAAGTTGGATGAAATTTGAACTTGGTTTAAATAGAGTGGTTTTTCGGGCATGCATGTTTCTTGTCTATTCTGATGTCTTAGGGACAGAAGTGTCATTTCATCTTCTTGTTTGCCCATAAAAGAAGGTATTTTCCTTTGACGGTCATGCTTCACATTGAAGAGCTCTTTATTAGAAAATGTTTTTAAGCAGCACTCCAAAAAACCAAAACTTTCACAGAGACTACATTGCATCAATTTTTTGTTTATATCATCTTATATTTTGCAAATATAAACTTCAGTGGATAGGGAGTTTGTTTTGGGGCTGGTTGATAGCATAGAAACTTTTGGATGCTGAGGATTTTGCAGTGAGGTTTTTGTTTCGTTTTTTTGGGGATTTTTTTTTTAGTTTGGGTTGGGTTGGGTTTTTTTGGTGGTTTTTTTTGTTGTTGGTTTTTTTGGGGGGTTTTGTTTGTTTGTTTTGGTTTTGGTGGGTTTTGGTTATTGGTAGGGTTTTTTTGAGATATTAGAACAGTTTCTCAAAATATTTTTCTGCAAGAGTCAGCCATGCAGTTTCACACATGTAATAGGAGTAGGCACCAGCCAAGCAAGAATCCAATTTGTAAAAGCCTTCACTTTATCACAGAACCCTAGAAGGATGCTCTATGTAGTAACTACATGAGCCATTCATAATAAATGACCCCGAGGGAAAAGTGATTAATCATATTTCAGTTGTTAGTTTAGCAAGGTGAAACACATTCCAGTGGAAGGAGATTGCCTTACTGATACATATTTAGAGGCACAAATTCAGGGGCCCAATAAATGGGCATAAAATCTGGAGGTATGTCATTTATTTCAAGAAACTTCTTTGCTAAAGGAAGGCTGGGGAGACTTCTTTTTAAAACACAGTAAAAACATTGGAAAAGAGTGATCTCTTCTGGCACATACATGGACTGGATATATGGTTGATATATGAACAAGCATAGGATCACTTTAAACAGATGGCACACAAAACACTTCCTTTTTTGCTCTACTTCCCAAAGGAGAAAACAATTGACACACAAGATATGCTATGACATATTGTCACAGCCTGCTTTGCATTTAGCTGAAATATTACATACTACTGTTTTCTTGAAATGGGATGCTATAGCACAGTCTTAGTCTCAAAGATCTCCCCACCAAAGTTTCTTAGGTTTCTGGGTTTTTCTGTCTTCTTACAGAAATGTAGTGGTCAAAGACAACTCCAATTTCACAGATGCTGCAAAGAGCATTAGTCTTTCCCAGCAGCCTTTTGCAGTGGTTCATTACCACTCATCTTGTGCAATGGAAGCACAGCATGAAACACAAATCTACTTGTGTATTTCATTTTAAGTAATAAGTGAGACATGTAATATCTGTCTGCAATCAGGCCTTGTATTACATGTAGTCACTGGAACTTTTCAAGATGAGGTCTGAGCACCATGACAGTCAATATGTTCTATCAGCTTCACTGGGCACTGGATTTCCACCTTGTATTTCTGGCAATATCATATCACTTGCTTTTTCATATAGAGGAAGTGGTTAAGAGGAAAGGGTACTGATTTTGTTTTTAATCTAGCATAAGCACAATGAACGACCAAGTAATACTCCATGATAATTTAAGTGTTATAGCAAATGGGTTTAATCTTCTGTTGAGATGAGTCCCTGACAAAGTTCCCATGAGCTTCTAAGAGAAACCACATGCTGATTTTCTCTTGCAAGGGCTATGGAGTAGCATTAAATATGCTTGACTGAAATAGAAAACATACACTCAATTATCAGAGCCAGTTATCATAGAGATTTTTAAAATTTTCCCACAAACATTTTTAGCAATGTAAAATTGTTCTTCTAATCTCTTTAACAAATGAACAGTTTTTACTGTTTTATCAAAAAGAAAGAATCGTGATCCTCCTGGCCTTTGTTTCTTTACAACCAAACATTTCTGTCTGTGAGGTTCTGCCCTCAAATCCTCTATATTGAGTTACTGTATTTTGCTATTGTCTATTGAATAACCCCTCCTACGTTCTCAACTCATTGGAAAATAATGTGTTTGTTATTCATAGTTTATGCTTGTCTTCTTGCATTATAGTACTATTGTTATTATTAATCCCCTCATCATGTAACAGCAGTATGCGATACATCAGTCCTCTGTTACCAGTCTGGAATTGTTACTTGCTAAAGTGCTCCCTTTTACTGCTGATAAAAATCTTGCCTTAAATTTTCTTCCAGTAAGATCCTTTAAATCATTAATTTGACTGAGAAGTGATGCAAACGACCATTGAAGAGATTTTTCTGTTTTAATCCCAGTAATGAATCCTTTATCTGTAAGTAGGCAGCTTTTCTGTTTTCAATATGGGTCTGTTTAAAGTGTTACAAATACACAGGATGAGAACTGACTGGGTTGGGCTTTTTTCCCCTTTTGCATTAAAGTAGCTCTGACTGCACGTAGATTATTTTTTCATTTCTGACTTTGTGATTTCAGTGAAAGGAACAGATTGGTTTTGCACAAAGACATTAGCAAGCAGATTTTGAGATACTACCTCCATGATCTTAGTCATATTAATTATTGTCACTCTGGGTGGTGGTGGGTTCTTTTGTCCCCAGCTGAAAATGAAGACAGAAATGGGTATTCCACCCCCCCCCCCCCCCAAAAATTTTGTCTGGTTTTCCTATTTAGACAAAGAGATCTTTGTCAGTAGGAGGTCATTATTCCATCTAGGTATTTTAGGCCTCTTATCTCTACTGGGACCCTTACCGATTGTCTAGATATAAATATATGGTATTAAGAATACAAAACCATAGAGAAAATGCTTCATCACCTACAATGTATTGTGTGAAACTGAAATTGATACAGTTTTAGTCTTATCTGACTAGTGTCTGTACAAATTGATTAAAATCAATTAATACAAATTATAATCTTGGATGCTTTTCATACCATCCTAGCAAAGTCATCATAGCTAAAGAAGAAATTTAAATAATTTTACCAATTATTCATATTGAAAGTTATTGGAAATAGCCTAAAGAACATCAAATCAGCCATTTAAAAATCAAGTTCAAACTTCTTGTCTTTTCTTTCAAGCTTAGTAGCTTATACAATTCACTAAAGAGAAGGTTGAAGGGTGACATTGTCATTATGTGGAAGTACATTAACAATAATACATATTTGGGGGAAGTTCTGCTTGAAAAATGTGGAACAAAAACATTCTTGAAAGTGGAAGTTGGAAAATTAAAATTTGAGCTATTTTACCTCGGTAGAGTAGTTTTGGGAAGTGAGAGAATTAAAATATTATTTAAGCAAGTCAACTTCAGACAGAAGGTTTGCTGTCCTGTGAGAGGAGAGACAGAAGATCTCATTAATAGATATCAGAAAAAAAATTTTTCAGAGATAAGGTTGTGAAGATTTGGAACAGATTGCCCAGGGAAGTGGTAGAAATTCCATTCCTGGAAGGATTCAAAAAAAGTGTGGATATGGAGGACATGGTTTAATGGTGAACATTTTTGTGGTACTAGTTTGATGGTTGGACTTGATGATCTTAAAGTCCTTTTTCAAACTTAATTCTATGATTCTACTTTTTTCTACAAAAAAATCAAAGGCAAATGCTGCATCCAGGCTCAAGACAGGTTGAAAAGACAATGCAAGGAACCACAAACTGGTCAGCCTCATCACAGTCCCTGGAAAAGCCATGCTTGTCAGTCCTGGGACACATTTCGGAGTACATGAAGGAGGAGGTGATTGGGAGCAGTCAGCATAGGTTTGTGAAAAATAACTCAGAGTTGATCCAATGATTGTCTTCTATGACAAAAATATCTGGATCTCTGGCTGAGGAGAGAGCACTGGCTGTCATCTTTGTCTTCAGCAAGGGTTTTGGACCTGTCTCCCTCCTCAGGAACTTTCAAGATTCTTTCTAAGCAACCTTGTTTTGAATTCAGGTTTGGCCATGAAGTAGTGTGGTTACCTCTACCTGGAGTTCCTAAAAATGGATTAGAGTATGGCATGTTTTTCTCCAGCTACTAGTAAATTTTCTATAGTTTATAAGGGATTTTATGTCCCTAGATGGTGAGCAGTGCTCATTCTGGGTTTTGCAATTATAGGTCCTTTTGTCCATGGCTACCAATGGACCAGGATTTCTGGGTTACTTTTAAAGCATGGATGTTATTCACAGATCTGTTCTAAATCAAAACTCACAAGGTGGAGAAAAACCACAAAGGAAGACTAAAAATAATATGTTCTTGTGGCTCCTTTAAACAGACTTGAAAGAAGTTATAGACAGAATATTGTGAAAAAAACCACACAAACCTTATAATCAAAATGGCTTGTGGGTCTATCATTTCAATGTAGCTTTGTTCTTTCATAACACAGCACAATCATAGCACATTAGGATTTGTTGTCACAAACACCTTATGAGCTGCACCGCAATTACCTTGTTACTTGAGCTTCTCAAGACTTGTAGCTGCCTTAGGCAACATCCCTTGTGCTGTGCCATTGTGCCTTACCATAAATTACACTCATTAACTGGGCATGAATAATGGTGACTTCCAGGTGATTTTAAATTTTATTTAAACCCTTATTATGTGGAAGCCTACCTCCTGCTGGATATCCAAAAGCCATCCATAATAAATTGTTTACTTTTCAGTGCATGGTTGTTCTTAATTCTGTTTTACAAATCTTTCCCTGATGTATTAAAGGCAGAAGTCATGAAGAGTCCTGGTTGTGCAACTGAAAGTGAAACAGCATGAAAGGCAGCAGCAGCTGGGACTAAGACTCGGGAGTTTTGAGCATCTTCCAGTCTCTATCCTATTAATCTCAGGAAAGTAATTTTGTCTTTGAGTTCCCATTGGTTGTCTCCTCTGGAGAACTGAATGAGATACTAAGACCCTACATTCAAGTAGGATATCTGTAATACAATATTCTAGGCTCCTGATTTAGGTTTCCTAAGCGATCTGCTGAGGGGGAAAAATATGAAAAACTTCCATACAAAAACAATTTCTCACCACAAAAAAACACCCCAAGAAACAACCAGGACTTCCAAGCATAAGAATGCCTTTCTTGCAAAGGGCTGTCTTATCTTGGCAATTCGGATATATTGATAAGCTTCAGAAGAGATTTGACAAATCCTGTGTAGTTTTTCTGAACCTCAGTATACCTGTAGAGTTCTGAATACAGAACTGCAGCTTGAATTTTAATGTTCGCTGAAGCATCTTCTCAGCATCCTAAATTCCCATTTCAAATTAAACATGCATATAGCAAACAGGACAGTTTACTTAGCTGTTTCGTAGAATGTTATTGGACTAGATCCTAAATTCATAAATATTATTTATATTTACATTTGAAGTTATTTACAGCCAAGAAAGACATTTTTAAAACACATTTTGCACTTGAATTTTTTCAAATGACAATGGATTCTGGACAAATCTTAATCACTCAGACTGATATTCAGCCAGAGAACTTTTCTGATGTCACAATAGTTAGAAAGATCAGAGTTATCTTTCAAAATCCAGATTTTTTCAAGTTAGCCAGAGAGAGGCAGAGAAATCACAATTTAGATTTCTGGAGCATTTACCTCAAATGTCGTATTCATCTACCATGTCAAACTGAGGTACAAAGGACCTATCTTGGGACCTTATTATGACTTAAGTCCTAGCAACTGGGACAGAGACACTATCTCAAAGAATTCTGCCCCAAAAACAACTGGGAAGTTTTAGGAGACCGTCATATTATCCAAATGCAGCTTGAATCTACACATCAACTCATCAACTATACTTGCTTCTTTAAAATCAGTGCACCAGGTAAAGCTGGTATTTTCTCTTTTACAATATATATTATTCCACTTGGCACTGCAAACACTATTTCACGTATATTGATCAATAGACTCGTTTGCTGCTGCTTTTCATGGGTAGGACTCACCATTCATCAGCCACACTTTTTAGATACTGCTAACAACTACTCTTTTTCCACTAGTGTTTGTGGATGTAACAAAGAAGCAGGATATAAAATCTATTTCCACCACTAACATAGATTTACAAACGCGCACACAGCACTGAACCTGTCTTTTCTGATTTGCTTACTGATTTATTATATTTTTCTTCCTGAATGCACTGTGTAGGGTCAACAACTGCTTTATAAAGTCATCTTGAGAATCAGAAAGTTGCGTGTCGTAATATTGACTTGATAATTCTTTAATGTTGCTTTTTTTGTCAGGTTAAAATAATGTATGATTATCATCCCTCATCTAGTTTTCATCACCTGTAACTCCTGTTCACAGGTGCTTGCAGATGTATCAGAAAATTACCTCATTCCATTTATAAATAAAATCTCTGCATGTATATCTTATTTTAAGAAATAGCACATTTTCCTTGCAAAAGCATATCACAGCTGGTTGTGATAACTATTTTGATATCTATGTTATAGAGAGTGGGAGTAGAATTCACTGTGTTTATAAAGAGAGGGGAGTCAGATTCTACCGAAAGATGTACAGTGGAAGAGGAATAGGCAATATCGACAAGATGAACCACAGATATTTCAATTAACTATGAGGAAAAAGCAGTGCATAATGAGAGTGATGAAACACTGGAAAAAGTTGCCCAGGTTGGTTGTAGTGTCTCCATCCCTGAAGAAGAGCAAAACTCACCTAAACAGAGTATTGATCAACCAAACTTGTCCTTGAAGATAGTCGGAGCTAAGTACAACTTTGGAACAGAGGATCTACAGAAGTTTCTGCCCACTTGATTTTTTTTAATTGGCTGTCTGAGTTCCTCTTTACTCATTTGGGAATTATCTACAATAAAATGTTATTATTTTGAATTGTTAGCAATGATAACTACTCAAGACTTTCACCAAAGGGACAAAAACTTAACATAAGATTGGCAAATGTTAATGAGAGATGGAGATGTAGAATATACTTTAGTGGACAGAATAATTTAAAAACAGACAGAATACTGGACTTGGCTGGTCCAAGGTTAATATAGGAAAACTAGGACTCATCATGATCGCAAAAGTAGTTCCCTTTGTTTATGAAAAATGTCACAGAAGGCTATAAAAGTCCTAAGGCTCCCAGTAAAAACTGCTGCAAATTTTATTGTTTTCTTGATATGCAAATATTTTCTAATACTTTATGCTGAAATTCTATCACTGATGTTTCAAAAACTTTCATTTTCCTTTCTTCACATTGCATATGATGAATTACTATAGTGTGATGTTAAAAATTACTTTTCAGATGATAAGTCATCTGAAGAAAACAGAGTCACTGACCCTTTACACAAAATGAGGAAATAAATATAATTCTTGAAAGTCAATCCATTTTGAGACAACACAGAAGTTTCTGTTACAATATGAACTTACAAATGCCTTAAAAATGTGTACAAAGTTAACAACATTCAAATAGAAACTGAGAAACAGACAGTGTTAATGAATACACTGATGTGCTTAAAAATAGAAGATCACCACGTCAGGTTTAGGAGCAGTTCTAGTTGAAGTATTCAGAATAATCCTATTTATCTGAGAGCCAGTGAAGAGGGAGGGACAACTCCAGTGATTAGTTCATGTCAGAGGTAGAATGAATTGTCCTCTGGAAATGTTTTTTTCACTAGGCTAAGCTAAGTAGCTAAAACTAACTATGAAAAGAGCTTACTCCTCACTTAGGATTTCCATGTTAGTTGGAATGAATCCAGGCTTAACTTATCATATGGAATAGCGTTTTTCTGCTTCAAGAACTGACATGAGCAGTAGCATAAAGCAACTCTACAAAAATTAATTTGATAAAATTGAAATGGTTACCTAGTTACACCAAAATTATTGGCAGAGCCCTACAAAATTATTTACCAAAATTATACCATTAAAACTGTTTGAGCAGAGCTATAACATAAATGTTTACACAGCTAGGGCTAGAATCAGTCTCTAACTCTTTATTTAAGTCCATACCTATGTGTACATTTCCATCAAGTTAAAGCAATGGGTAAATGGTCACTTGTCACTACTGAGGCCAAACTGCACAGCACACTTCTCCATGCAACTGAATTATTTTCTGTGGTAAAATGGGATAATTTCAACCATGCTTCCACATCAGAGTAGGCTGTGGTTTATGATATTCTTCAGACCATGGTGGACATTTGTTGGAAGCACACAAGGCATGCCAAAGTATATGACACAGTCTAGGCCCTTTCTAGTTTAGTTACACAGATAGATCATAAAACCTAATTCAACAAGGAGAGGCTGTAGAACTGGGATGAAGCACTGCCACAGATTTCTCTAAATTATGCTGGATGAAAACAATGTTAGGGGAGATATCTGTGACATCTAGTTTTAGACACCTTCTTAATCAGGTCCTAAAAGTTGTTCAACAAGATTAAGACACGAAGTTCTTACATAAAGATCACTTTTTCAAAGGAACTTTCTTATTCTGGTTCTTATTCTGGCAATATTTTCTGTTCCTTACTAAAGTCTTTTGTAAGCTGTTTTCCAGCTTCCTCATACGCAGGTACCACAGCTGCACTGGGACCCAGTACCTGCCTATAAAGTGAATGTGAACACAGTGTAGTCTGGAGAGGCAGAGAACAAGCCAATAACACTGTATTATTCGCTGCTTGATTTGATTTCTGGTCAGTGGTGTGATTTCCCCAAAATGAACTGTGACATTTCCTACAGCTGCCTCCTCAGCATAGAAAATATGATTGTCCTTACCTGGGACTAACACAAGGGAAAATGCTTGCCAGCTCTAGGTCTGTACACAGTGTAAGACAAAAAATTCAATTCAACTGTGTGATACAGTTCAATCATAATGACTGCTTTTAGAAAAACAGAAAGACAATGCATTAAAATACATGGGGAGGACCCATTCTTTTTATCATTTAATATTTTCATATAATCTTTCCACAAGATGAGTGTCAGATGGCAATCTTTTTTTGTATAGATGCAAAACTTAATGGAAAAAAAATTATAAAATGAACATCTTCCTGATGGCATTTCTGTGTGCATTAGTAGAAACATCTGCTATATTTTCCTTTTCACCTTAGTTTATTTTTTAACATGTATAATTCTATTCCACTGATTTGGTTGTCTTGCTTCACTAATCATTTCACTACTAAAAGATCTCTAAAATGGTCAAAAAACCAATAAAAGTTTCAAATAAAAATGCTCCCCAATTGTGGCAGTTTCACAGAACTAGATCCAAGGTTTTTTGTAAAACCTGTGGCGGTTTCATTTCTATAACATCCACTTAATAGTAAGTACATTTTTCACAGCAAAGTCACATAATGCAATTTGATGCAAATATTTTATCAAGTATCCATAGGCAAGATGATTTAATGGTTTCTCCTTATAAAGCACGGTTAATTTTTTTAGTTAATGCCTTGAAATGATGGATACCTCTAGTTATAGGCACAAGAGCAGCTTAAAATAACTAGTTTTGTACCATGGAATGGTAACACACTATATTCTATATTAACCTGCAGAAATACCTTGGTTCATATATTTGTGGATTCTCATTTATTATTAGATATGTTATTAGCTAAGTGTTTTAAAAGTTGTTTCTGTCAAATAATAAAATATCAATTTGTATTCTTTATTTTTCATTACATCAGCATACAACAAGATAGTAAAAACCATACGGAGATAAATGGCTAAATCCCTCAGTTCTAACTCCAGTTGAAAAATTTTTATTGGAGATAATACGAACAGTTTGAGTACAATAAATTACTACATTAATGCTCAGGAACTTTTTTGTGTCAACTTTAAAACTGAGTAACCCAGCCACCACAGACCTTGATAGAAGGCTTTCCTTTGACTGGGATGGAAGAGAACCTGATCCTGAAAAACACCCTTATACCTTGACAACTTCTCTAAAACACATCAGATTTGAAATTCTGTGTACGTACCATACTGTTGAAATCACATATATTTCTGCCACTACAGCATAGGAATTTTAGGAATGACGGATGAACTGCACCACTGAGAGAAGTTGGTGCCTCATCTCCAACATGTTCAGAGACTTGTTCAGTTGAATTAAAACCAAGTTATGTTGCAAAAGAAAGTGGTAAAAGTTAAATCACTTTCCTTCAATATGAACACCCATTTGTAATGGCAAAGATTTGCTTTTGAAACCCTGATTGAAAGTTCTGCCTGTATTACAATGAATCAAATCAATGCTTGAATTAAACTGAGTGTTATGATGGTCTTAAAAGAACAATCCAAGAAAAACAAATATTCAAACAAAACAAGCTGAAAATATTAAACTATCATAACTAAAACCAAAAAGACTTACCAATCTCTCAGAAATATTTTCATGCCAGCCTTAACAGCAATTGGGGCCTGGGGGAAAGAGAAAGCAAAAAGATTTGTCTCAGTTGCTCTATGCAGCAAGGTAGGAGTCAGAGGAGGGTGTCAGTAAATCAGATGCCTCAGGTCACTGGAGTCCCCTCCAACACATCAGTGCAGCTTCTCAAGTCCTCTGTGATGACACAGATTTACACCAGAAGAGCATCTCAGAGCAAGTACTAGCACAGAAATTCATGCTTTTGTAGTCTTATATTTTCTGTAGGTGCCTTTATGACATATAAGCTGGAATTTTATAAACTATTATAAAACTACACAAAATTAAATTTGTTAAATTTCTATGAGATATTATCATTACAATTGGCAATTTCCTAAAATCACACAACAGGTGGTGCAAGTCAGATATCTTGAACCGATTTCTACTCTCTAGCTTTTATTTATCAGGCAAATTGAACAAAAGATATTAAATACAGTTAAGACTTTTATGGTCTTGTTCTTGTGGTTCAGCCCAACACACAGCTTAACACCACACAGTCGTTCACTCACTCACTCCACAGTGGGATGGGGACAGAATCTGGAAAAAAAAGTAAAATATATGGGTTGAGATAAAGACAGTTTAATAGAAAAGAAAATGAAGGTATAAGAAGAGGAAGAGAAGGAAGAAGATGAGGAAGAAGAAAGAGAAATAAAACAAGTGATGCACCATGTAATTGCTCACAACACAACGATTGATGCCCAGCCAGCTCCTGAGCAGCTCCACCCATCCAGCTTTCCTTACAACTTATATGTTGAGCATGACATCATATAGTATAGAATATCACTTGGGGATGTTGGGGTCAGCTGTCCTGGCTATGTCACCTCCCAACTCCTTGTGCCCTCCCAACATCCTTGCTGGTGGCATGCAGTGAGGAGCTGAAGAGTCCTCGACTACATTTTAGCAAAAGTATGTAGAAAACATGAGTGTGTTATCATTATTCTAAATCCAAAACACAGTACTGTACCAGCTACTAGGAAGAAAACTCCTGATCTCAAGTTTAAAGTAAGCACTTGAAAATTTATTGAAAACATACCGAGTAGAAAAATTTCAGCACATTTTTAAAGTCTTAATTCACAAAGAAGTAAGTTGCTTCAAAGGGTAAAGAATGAAAGTCACTGAACTGCTACAAAAGTTTATGAGAGTGGTTTTAACAGTTGAGGACACAAGTCCTGGTTTTGGGAACGATAAGCGATATCTAACCTGTAGGTCCTTTAGGAAAGAAATATTTTATTGTAGGTAGAATTTTGCCATAAATGAGGAGCCAGGATATACTAAAAAATAATATAGTATATTCAGTGATAAGAAAACATTAAATCAAGATGTTTTTCTCTTTTCTGAAATATAGCATACTTGGTTAGAATTCAATTCTGACCAATAAAAAATAACTATTTATAATAACCGAGTAAGACATTCCTAGCCTAAGGGATATATGCAAAGTTACTGGATCTAGTCTCCCTTCATGCCCCTATAGGCATCATCCAAGTCTCCACAAAGCTGTGGAGAGTCTGGTAATTCTCTTTATAAGAAAATTAATGATAATAATTATTAAAATAAGATTCGATTGATTTGATGGGCATTAGTCCATTAGTAGTGCTCAAACTGAAGACAGAAACAAGCTGTTTCTCTGGTTTTTCAGATATCTTCTTTTCAAAAACTGATCAGCTTCACCAAAATTGATATGTCAGACAAGAAATTACAGTTAAATTCAACATAGCTTTAAGTTGCACTGAAATATTTAAATTAACTGAAACAAATTTAATGAGGGCAGTGAAGATGCTAAATGTTATTGGACTAAAATGGCATTCATAAACACAATGGACAAAAAAGCTTCTTCAAACCAATTATTTCAGAGTATAAAGGCTTTTATATGAGAAGAGGAAATGTTCTATATACAGGGGTTTAAGAAACTGTCACTAAAGCCTTTATAATACTTTAAATAGTGACAACAGTAAAAAATGGCACTCTGTGGAATGTAACCTCAGCTCTGTTTTTCTGTAATACCACTCACTGCATCAGACCTGTAGTCTGTGTAGAGAGGCTTAATACTTTATGTGAAGAAATCTCACTCAGTCTCCTTCACAAGCAGATAATGACAGGAAGTATTCCTAACAGCATTAGTCATTCACAAACACTGGTAAGTATTATGGGGTTTTATTCCAACAACATTTTATGCTTCTGTGGTTCAGAACTTTAACGAATTAGA
Source organism: Corvus brachyrhynchos (assembly GCF_000691975.1). Classification (NCBI taxonomy): domain Eukaryota; kingdom Metazoa; phylum Chordata; class Aves; order Passeriformes; family Corvidae; genus Corvus; species Corvus brachyrhynchos. The sequence continues at coordinate 3,658,560 of NW_008238359.1, forward strand.
TTGCATTTCTAGTAGGAGGCTCTGCAGGATAAGAATGTCAAATAAATATCTACTTAAAATGTCTGCTTTCAAGCTTTTTACAGATTCTTTACTTCAAACAAGCTGATCACATCATAAAAACAACAGATAAACATAACAAATCTGTGTAAATAATTTGTTTTTTTCTGGCTCTTTATCAACCTTAGAGCTAAATTTTAATTAGTTATTACTAGTGATGGCTTATTCTTATCAGGATCAGAGACAACAAACTTGAGGACATCACTCTGGGGAGTTTGATATGTTTCTGTTTGGTTTATTCCTGCTATCCATTACGTTCTGATTTCAAAACCTGTTCTGAAGCTGCATCTGCTCAAGAAATTGCTGTGGATGTGTGTTATTACTAGTCTGAATTTTTCTGCAACTCACACCAAGCAATTCTCTCAATATTTACCTCCACCACACAGCTATTTACAATGAAAACTGCTACTTATTTTCAGCATGGCTAACCACACACTGAAAATAATGGGGTAGGAATAGCATCAAACAGAGGGAAGAACCATTAAATACAACTGAACAGCTGTGAATGGAGACATGAAAGGCAGAAAAGATTCGACCTACGCAAAAATTAAGAAAAATAAATGGTTTTGATGAATTTATTGCTGTCTACAACTTCCTGAAAGGTGGTCGTGTCAAGATGGGTGTTGGCCTCTTCTCCCAAGCAACTACTGATAGGACAAGGGGAAATGCCCCCAGGTTGCACCAGGGTAGGTTCAGGGTGGATATAAGGGAAAATTTCTTCACTGAAAAGGGAAGTCAGGAATTGGAATAGGCTGTCCAAGGAAGTGGTGGAGTCACCATCTCTGGAAATGTTCATAAAAGGAGTGGATGTGGTACTTTGTGATATGTTTTAGAGAGCATGGTTCAGCTAAAGGTTGGACTGGATCTTGAAGGTCTTTTTGAACCCTAATGATTCTATGCCAGCTGGTTTATGTTGTGAAATATTTCCTGAAAGGCATGGAGTATTCAAAAGTAGGGCAGAAAAAAAGCCATATAAGGTTTTATGGAACAGTGTTGTTACCCAAGAAGTGGCCTAAATGTCCAAACAGTATTTTCTGTCTCTGGCTCTTTTAAACTATTATGAACATAGCTGAGGCCATAAAAATGGGTAGAAATTCTTTGGAGTGGCAAATTAACTTCAACTGTCAGATTTTGAAGAGTCTGTTTTGGTGAGTGTCCAGTAAGCCCATTGAAAGGATGGTTTATGAAGTATCTCTTGATTGTTTTTATAATTAAATGTAACTCAGAGAAAAGAAGCTGTGAATTCCAGCATTTCGTCTTTTTTTTTGCTTCTGCATTGTATTCTTTATTCTCACATTTAACTGATAGCTGTGATTTGTATTCCTGTGTATTCATACATATAAGCTTTACTGAGATATCCAAAAAAAATTGTCACCATTTTTATATCCTTCTACAAGAATAAATACTGGTGTTTCACCAAGAATGATGGAAAACATGTTCTCCCCCTAAATTAACAATTACTAAAATGGTCTATGTTAAAGACAAAGAAGATTAAATTTACATAATGATGACACACAAATTGCTTAGATAAAATAGCAGCCACATTAAAAACGTGTTATGAAGGAGGTGAAAAAAGTTGCGCTTGACCCATTGCAATGATGAGGAAACAGCCAGCTGGCAGGAGTGACCACATTTAGTATAACAAATCACAAAGATATTTTAGAGGCATCTGCCACGTGCAAGGGTCTGCTGACAAGGCAGGAGTATAGCAACAACCCCAAATGATGTGTCAGTCATGCCCTGGTACTAGCTCTGCTTCAAAAAATGTATCGTAGTCACACCAACACCACAGCATAAGTTAATTGGCCATACACAGCTTATTTAGCCATAAATAAGAAACATTTTTATTAAGAAATCGGGGGGGGTTACAGCTAGGATATACCATAACTCAGTTTGCTGATCCAACCTTGGATCAGTCTGCTCGTGCATACATACTACGAAAATCCTGAATTACACTACCTGAGCCTCAGCCACTTCACAGACAAACAAGGGTAAGGAATTGCAATTATTTTTGCATAGGCTTTTTTTTTTTCCTGCATAATCCAATTATTGATGATCTTCTCCAGTCTTCTATGCAGATGTAAGAATAGAAGATCTGTTCATCTGATTATTCTGAAATTCTAAGTAATTTTGGTGATGGTGGTAATCATTCACTTTTTGAACTAAGTAGTCTAGAAAGTATCCATCTGCAATTGAAGACCACAGGACCGGGTTTCATTTTATCTGCATTTAGGCACAGAAAACTTAGGCTCTTAGTCTAAGTTAGGCTTCTAATTTCTTTCTATAAGTGATGTAGAGAGACAACCAATTCCAGTTTCATTCAATCCTGAAATAGACAATTAAGATAAATGAAGGACTGCCTGAGTAATCCTGTCTCACTTAGCTGGCCTCATGACTGGCTTAGACAAGACCCCTAACATCTATATGGTTAATATGACATGATTGATTCTACCTAAAAATACACAGATCTCACTTTTCTTCCATGTTCTACCATGTGTTTGCAAGGCAGCATTAAGTGTCTAGATGAAAATAAATTGCAGGCATTTTCATAAGGACAGTCCTATAGATATGTTCATAAAACCATGCAGGAAAAGTGAGGAAGTCTTGGTCCATTTGTCAGCAAAGGGCGTGGATATTCCACTACAATAGTTATTTGGATTAAGACTGAATAATCATCTCTGCTGAACAGAATAAGTAATTAGTACTAATCAGACAGTCAATGGTTCTGATGTAAGCCTATTGTAGGCTTTTAATGGTATAGAAGCACACATATGTAAAACTAAAATGCAAATGTATCAATGCATAATGAGTAAAAGGAGGATTTCTGCATATTAGTTCTGACACACATAAGTAATTGTCAGCCATTACTAGATAATTAGGAATAATGACAAACTGTTTAACATAAAACTCAGATTTCAGATGGGGGAAATGGTGTCTACCTCTGAATTTTGCTAAAAATTTTAATTGCTTTCCAAAGATACAGAACAAAAATGTTCAGATTAAATCAGGCTTCTCATGCATGACCTCAGTCCCATGACACCAACCTCCTTCACAGGGCGCTGGGATTGACAGCCACCACCCAGTGGTCCTCAGGAGAAGCCAGTATAACTATAGGAACAGGCCTCCAAAATTCTCTCACTTCCATGGACGTAACACATATACTTGTTTTGACAAAACTACACCTGAGTACCACAAAACTTTTTTTGCTTTTTTTTGAGTTTTTAAGTGGCTGAGATCCATATGCTGGCAACAACCAAAGTAGCATTTGAGATTCATTGGCATTCACAGATTCATACGAGCACAGAATGGTTTGGGTGGGAAGGGACCTTAAGGATTATCTAATGCCAACTCCCCTGCCATGGGCAGGGACACTTTCCACTGGACCAGGTTGCTCAAAGACCCATCCAGCCTGGCCTTGAGCACTTCCATTAAAATCTTCATTTATAAGTAAAAGTTACGTAGTGTGGGGATGCACCTGACCAAATAGAGATATTACCTTGAGTGTATGATGTGGCATACACAGTGGTTTTTCTGTCTTTTGTATCATATTGCAAGTTTTGTTGTGATTCATTTACTCAACAGCAGGTCTTGTTTTTCAAATCAAAGCATCAGCTTAGAAACTTCTCAGCCAGAAAAGTTTAAAAGAAGGAAATTATATAAAATAAATTATTTGCATTTACTAATACAAGAATAACATATTTAAAACATAGGATTTTTGAGGACTACAGCAAGAATGAAGAAATACAAAATGAGAATCAGCTGTCCACAGGAGGTATAATAAAATATCTGGTTTGATGCAAGAAATTACTTCTGTTTAGCTCTTATGAGCTCATAAGGAATAGCTTGCATAAAAAACACAGTGGAAGAAAAAAGCAAAGGAACATGCTGAGACCCACTGTAAAGGAACAGCACCTTATCAAGGCACGAAACAAGAATCTAAAACCTCAGAAATTCAGATCATCTTAAAACATCACATCATATCTGATCAAATCCCACTTAATAACTTTGCTTATGTATTAACATGCAAATATTTGTAGACATGTATCTCCAAGCAGATATTCCCTTTCCTTCTCCATTGAACTGGTGAGTGGGATGACATTGTCCCCTTACCAGTGCAGCTGATAACGGAGTGGCAGCAGCTCCCAGCTGACATGGAGCAGATGTTAAAGCCACTTCTACCCTGTGCTATGATGCATAAGTGGGATTTATCTCACTTTGCTTTTGATGCCCTTAGAGAACACACCTGCATTTGGGATAATCGCTTGAGCTTCCATCACTGTCACTGGCAAGAAACAGATACTTTCAGAGCTCAACTACCTAATCCTTATATAAACATTTCTCACCTTGTGCTTATACAAATCTGTTCCCACTTTTATTTGGAATCTCTCTACCACATTTCCCAACCTGGAAGAGCAGCTGCACCTCCTGCAAGGCAGCAGATGCAAATAGATGCAGATTGCTGAAAGCTTGCTACTGTCTTACATTTACTTATTTTTTATCCAGAAAAACAAAAAGGAAAAAAAAGAAAAAAGAAAAGAAAGAAAAAAAGAAAAGTGCTGGTTTTCTTATCCTCAGAACACTGTCAGTTATTTTGAAGCCCTTAATACAGTAACCAACTATTATCCCACATAAGGCACTCCTATAGTTTTTGTGATAACCTCTTCAGCAAAAGTTAACCATCATTATCAAAAACATTTGAAAACACTTAAAATACAGCTTGACATTGATTTCCTGTCCTTTTACTGGTTGTTTCATTAGAGTTTTAATCTTTTCATGCACTAAATCTGGTTTTGTGCCTTGAAGCAAAGATGATATCTTGCCAATGGAAGTGCTTTTTACACCTTTTCCTCCCTCTTTTGCAAGTGTACGAGGAAAAGATACAAACAGCTTAAAATGAAAACGTTTGCTCAGCAGTAAGACCTGGTTCATGTAGAGGGGTATTTTTCTGATTAATGCTCCAACCTAGGAATTTCCAGAGCTTGTTTCTTATAAGCAGATGTATTTGCTGCTTGATCACTTTGGTGTTTTTTTGTTTCTTTTTTATTTTTCTTGATGCATTGGAATATATATCTAATTGATATTTTATGCTCTTCACACAGGCTTGTCAGTGCTGGGTGTACAATGCCCTTGTTTCCAGGAGTGGGTAACTCACTTCAGAGCCTTGAAGATCCCAAGTTTGCCTGACCATGTAAGGCCTCATGCATCTTGGAGCCTGCTTATTTTATGTAAGAAAAAGAAAATAACTGGTCCATTTTGATATTTTCCCCTGACCATGCAACACATATACCCATCCTTTTCTGTCTGTAAGAGGACTTTTTTATTGTTAATGACCTAATCATACTCCACTTCATTGTCACTATGGTAACTGGGGGGGTTTTGCTGAAATATCTGTGAAAAACCAGTTTAAAGACAGAAGATTAAAAAAAAAATATCATCCTGAATACTTGGCAGTTTTCTAAGAAATAGCAGGGGAGAAACTGGAGACCTGAGGCATGTTTGGATTGCAGATCCAGCGAAGCACAGGAAGACATGAGCTTACTTTAAAAAAGCTGTCTCAGATATCACAAGCACCCAGAGAAGATCATGGGCTAATTTTTCTTAAATTAGCCCATGTGTTTCTCTCTGCTTCCTTGGCTCAGCTGATTCCAGAATGTGAGCTGGGGACAGGTACAACATTGCAACACTGACCAAGCATACTGCCAAAGGAAAATCACATCTGCCCCAGCACAACCAGGAGCAAACCTCATTCTGCATCCCATTTCCTTAGCATGGATGTTCAAAAGGAACTGTCATGCTGCAAAGATCTAAAGTAGAAATGAAATTAATGTATTAAAGGATTTCCTTACCCTTAAGATTCTCTAAAGCCTGATCCTGAAGCAAGGTTTATGCCATGGTTCCCTCTTTACATAATCTAAGAAGCCAAGACAGCAAGTGCTTTCATCAGAAAAAGCACGGGTGCGTCATGAATTTATACTACAAGTACCCATCTGCCAAACAGCTGTTTGAAGTTAAAAAACCCAGGAGAAAGCCAGGCAGCTTTCGTCAATCTTTAGTGCTGCATTTTGAAAAAATTACTTAAAAGAGTCTTTTTGTCAGCTCCATAACTGCACACAACTGTTAATTTTTTTCTAGCTGCTCTAATTGATAAGCCTCCTCATAACCTCTAAATCTTTAGTTATAAATTCTTAACAAAAAAAAGCAGGGAAAAAAGAGAGAAATATTTCCTATTTTAAGATTAAATCCAGTTTTGTGTGTTTAAAAAGTAAGCTATGAAATACATTCAACATCTCTGATGAGTTGTTCTCCCAGAAAAGAAACCCTACCTTACCAATGCACATAATAATATACCTCTTTCACAGTTTGTCTTTCAATATTCAAACAATAAATGACCATCCTAAAGTATTCATAAAATTTAAGATTGACAGAGACCGTTAAACCATGACATCTAAATGTCATAATTTCACCCAGCAAGCCTACAGCAGACCCATTAATTGTATTTAACTAAATCATTATACCAGAAGGGCCCTTATTTTTGACTCAAACCCACTCAGACACAGAGAATTTAGTAATTATTTCGATGCTAACTTTTAGAACCCTATGGCAGCCATTTGCAAGTATTTACAACTAAATTTCAACTCTACCTGCAGTATCATTGTCTACCTGATGTTTCCTTTCATGCCTATTGAGTACATTGCGTTACCAATCAAGCAAAAGTTTAGTGTGAATGCTGTAACTCTCCTGTCCCCAGTTTCACAAACACAGTAAAAATGGTACTATGGAAATGTTGATATTTTCCTTTTTAGTACTGAAAGTTATAACTAGTATTTGGGAATATTTTTTCCCCCAGAGTTGTTCAAAACTTTTCCGTTATAATTCCACCCTTGGGAAAACAAAAGCTGAAGATATTAGAGGATCATGTAGAAAAGCGACCCAGGAGAAAATTCTTGTGGGATTCTAAAACATTACTAACAGAACCAGTGGAATGTCTCTCTTATCCCGCTGTACTCTCTATGGTGCCATTCAGGTTTAGGGGAAAAAATATATCCTTTTAAAATAAGGTCATTTACTTATGTGAAATGGAAAGCCTATATTTTAATAATTGATTGATTATTCAAAGTATTTATGAATAGAGCCCAGTGGCTACTTTTGAGAACAGCAATGCCCTGTGTTTCATTCTCTGCCACAGATGTGTGTGCTCTCTTGCTAGAGAGCCATTATCCAGATGCATGAGACAACAATGATCGGCAGAATTTATATTTTGGAAGGACAGACAAGGGGAGAATTAAGTAACTTATCCACTAACGCAGGGTTTGGTGCTCGAGGCACGAGCTCTGGTGTGCCCCACGTCAGAGATAGTCCAGCTGCATTACTTCTGCCCATCGCAGAAGCAACTTTGGCATCAGGAAGGGAGCTGCTGGCTGGGCTAGCTAGCTGGCTTCTCGGCAGAGGGAACACGGCAGGAGCCAATGATGTCGGCTCACGTTAGCTCGGAGACAAAGGAAGAGAGAGGCTGTTCGGGTATTGTTAGAAGTTTCGCAACCCGAACAAGCTTGGAAGGCTGGAATCCGATGGGATGGGATGGGATGGGATGGGATGGGATGGGATGGGATTGATGGGATTGTGATGGGATTTCTCCTTGGAGCCTTGTCCTCAGTTTTATAGGGAATTTGAAAACCATGGTGAAAGGGGAAAACAACCAATGAGTTACAAGCCAGAGGGAGGATACAATGTAACAAGAGCCACTGTGGGGGGAAACCGAGAGGCGGGAGCTATAACAGAGAACCAGTGAACAACCGAGTAACCCAGAATTTTCCCCACCAGGGGGAGGTGGCTTGGACCCGGCACCGCCCAGGGGGTGCAGCTTAGGCTTCTGAGCCGCCCCTCGACCCACCCTCTGAGTCTGCCTCTTCGGGAAACTCGATCCAGGGGATGGGCTGGGATTGATTGGCATCACGCTGCCCCAGCCCCACAGGGGGCTGGGTCACACCAACAATCCGCTTCCCACTAAGAGAAGAGAAAATCACTTTTTTTTTTAGTATTTTCCTGCGTAATTGCTGTAGCATTCTGAGTACTTTAAATTTTAGCTACTATTGTTTATCTATCCACTTCATGTGCTTGGTGAAGATGTACAACTGCCTTCATTTTTACAGAGAAAGAAAGAGGGACAGAGCAAAAGCTAGCGAGGGAAAGTCAGGACCAGATGTCTGACCAAGAAGCTACTTTATGAGATGTGAATTTTTGGCATGTTTCTATAGTGACCTTAAGAAAACCATGTTGCTGAGCTGCTCCAGGGTATTAGCTATTACTGCATGTAATATACCTCACAAGAGTGGAACAAATATAATTCTAATTTGCTTTGCAATACACCCACTGCTAAAAAATGGCACTACTATAACAAATGCTCTTTAGTTTCTTCATTTGTAGCTAAATTCATAAATCTCAGTAACTATAAATGTATCTCAAGGTCAGAGTTACTACAATAACCCATTCATTTTGTTTTCCTTTCACTAAATCCATTATCTGAACAAATCATTAGGTGACCTTTTTAGTTACAGCAATTCAATAAAACTTACATTAGATGGAGTTTCAGGAACATTAGTCTAATGTGCTTTAAAAGATCACCTTCTCTGAGCAATATAATAAGTTTGTGTGAAAAGCATAAAGCATGTAATATGTAATAAAACCCAGCCTTTAATGAACCATCTAGAAAAACTGACTCGTGTTATAATTCAATGGAAGCCCTCCCTTAATTAATGGAAAAGAAGCCAACAGTAACTACTTGATGTTACTTTTGGTTATATATTTAGCTTGTTTTTCCTTTTAAAATGTATGCTCCTGAATTATAGTGTTAAAGAAATTATGGTTTAAATGACCTTGGTTACAAGAGTAATATGCTATGAAAAGTCATACTTAAAGCTAATTAAAAAGGGCTCTCTGACTACTAGTTAGTACCAATTGCACAAAGACATTGCTTAATTTTCCAAAGTGGTAGTCAGACAAGATTGTAAATTTAATGAACTGTCTTAGATGTTTGATGGATGTTGGTTTTCTTCACCAGACATAAAACTAAAAAATACCTTGATGCCAGGCAGATAAACAATAAATAAAACGCAGCTCCAGCTTTCAAGCAGGAAATTTTTATCAGGGAAGATTGCACAGGCTCACTAAAATCCATGATTTCCATTAAGAATATAAGGCATTAATCTGATTCTCTTTGCAACCAAAACAGGAATAATTACTTAAAAAACCAGCTGAAATTCTCTACATCTTGTGCTTCCCGATTGCTGTCAAGAAGAAAACTAGTTTAATTTCTAATCAGTCTAGGGAGGTCTGTATGCAGAAAGAGAAGCAATAATAACTTTCCACCAGTTCAGCATCAGCAATCAGTCATTTCTCCTGCAGATGTATGCACACAGGAGCATGAGCCAATTTGAGTAAAGGTCAGGACATATCAAAATATCTAACTAAATAAGTTCCTCTTGCTACTAGGGTTTGTTGAGTAGACTTGCATTCATTCAGTCTGTGGGCATTTCATTTAGCTCCACATTTTTCCAAATACTTGTGTGTCTGTAAGCCAGTGAACCATTTGGACACCTATAAACTTTTCAGGATCTTCTCCTAATTGCTCATCCACAGAAAAAACAGTAACTATTTCCTTTTCCCAATAAGTACCTCTACTACTGATTTGAGATTGAGACACTGAAAATACCAACAAAATTATAGGATATGTCAGAGGATTGTTTTATAGTTTACAGATTGGATGTTCCATCCCTGGAAGCATTCAAAACCAGGTTGAATGGGGCTTTATACAACCTGGACTAGTGGAAGTTGTTCCTGTCCATGGCTGGGGATTTGGAACTAAATGATCTTTAATGTTCATTCCAACCCAAACTATTCTAGGACCCTTATTCTATGAAATAAAAGAGTTTTTAATCACAATATTACAGTTAATTAACAGATAGAATTTAAAGAAACGGTTCAAATATGACAACCCAGTTCTTGGTTTATTTTTCAAGTTGCACCTTTAATTAGCAGGTTTATTAAATCACACAATAAATTTAAGAATACCATGAGGTCATATTGCTTTCAACAACAGATACATATTTTTTTTATTTCCGTGGTGAAGCCAATTGCATAATCTATGCGTCATCTGCCATGAGCCACTTTCATATTAGCAAACAGTGCATTTAGACAGCAATCACTTTGATTACCCTATCAATAACGTCACAGCACTTCTCTGCTAAATTTTTGTGTAACATATTTATTTGAAATCTTAAGAATGAGAAGAATGTGAGTTCTTATGCTTAGGATTGATAGCTTGATAAGCTAAATCAAAAAATCACCTAGCTAATTATTTTCTCTCTTACAGTAGTCAGTAGTTATTAATTAAAATGAAATTTTAAAAAAGGTATAAGGAATACTCAGTTTTCAGTTACAGATTTAGTTCATAATCCTTTATCACCCTAAGCACACTTTGATGTATGTCTTCGACCATGCCATCTCATGTAATTTTTTTTCCTTATAGATATAACCCATTTTCTTGTAGGTTTATTTGTTATTGTTGTGCGAATTATTGAGATATGTTAAATGGTTTGTTAGTTTTCCCTCGCTGTTCTGTGAAATGTAAGAGATTAAAAAAGTTAATTCCAAAAGAACTGTTTAAATTATGCTGTGTTGCATGTTGATACAGATCAGCCAGTGATCTATGTTTATTTTTCTTAGGTGAAGAATCATCAATCCCCACATGTAATCCAAAAACCGTTCACTTTAACATATGCTTTGCGTGTTTTTCCCAGATCATAGACAACCCAGCCTAAGATGAATTTACAATATCATGTTATCTAAGGTATCTCTGCTTTTCATTAACGTCTAAAATATTCATATTATTTCATATCTGCCATTTTAGCTCATTAGAGAATTAATACATCATGGTTAAAATAATGTGGTTTTGGTTTTTTCTTCCCTGTTGCTAATAATATCAGTTTCAATTAGAAAAATAGTGGTCTCCTTTAACTATTTTTAAGTCAACTATTTTTTCCTTACCAGATAAATTCTTTGAGGTTATTAATTTGTCAGGAAACAATAATGAAAAGTTTTTAAATTTAATTATATTTATTCTCTTTAGTAATGAAATAGGTCTTAAAAATTTCACTCTGGAAAATTAGAAAAAATACAAAATTTCAAAGACAAGGTAATAAAATCATATATCCACTTACAGTCCAATTGTAATAACACTGTAGCTTGACTGAAATAATAAATTATTAATACATTATGATTCATCAATAAAAACTATAAATTTAGCAACTAATTTTAAAAGCTTCATCATTTAAAAATATCCTTGAAGGAAAAATCCATATATTTTCTTTCAACTGCAATCAAACTCCCCAGGAATAACCATGTTTGTCTGGTATGAACAAAACCTGCTAAATCTTTCTAAAAACTTTTCCTCAGACCTTATTTTTGTCACTGGAATAAATCAGACATACACTTATATTTGAGAATACATTGATAATTTAAGTGCTACAAATAGTCGCAGATATGTAACAGAGATGACAAGGAAAAAGCAATACTACAATCCTCAAAGACTTTGCAACTGTTGATCCAAAACGCAAAAGTGCTTGGCAACTTAAAGGATGAAGCTGTGTTAACTAATTTTCTAGCTGGGAGGTTAAATAGGAAAGAATCAGCTGCAAAACATATGTGAGCAGTCTGGCTTACCCACTTCTGCAAGTCCCTAAACAGCTGGTGTGGAGAAAGCCTACTGTCATGTTGCTGAGCCACTGATGGGGATGAAGAGAAACAAAGTCAGTATTCGTTTTCAAAGATCTCTCATGTAACTATATGAAACCAAAGTCTAAAGGAAAAATCTCTGTGTGGCCTGGCCTTTTACTGGAATGAGGAAAGATTCGGGGTTTTAATGGATGCCACAGTGAGGAGCTATCCATAGAAGCTGATGTAAATAAATTTATTAAGTGCATCTTAATTAGAGAATAGGCTTTAGAGGGGTCGAAGACATCGTCTTACAAGGATATCAAAGGAAGATGAAAGCTTGGTATAACTGGCAGGGAAAAAAAGAAGCACAAAGAGATGGTTGTGATGGATAGGTAGGGAGAGTAGATATAATTTACAACTTTGAAGGCAAACAAGGGGAGCTGGTATTTGCTATATATATCAATTTTAAATTTAGGGACAAGCACATGGAAGAAACAGGAGGCACCACAGTATGGTGACAGTAATTTGACTGAGCTGGTAGGGGTCAAGCCAGTATTAAAGGACAGTACCTCTCTATCTGTCAGCATGGGAGATTACTTTAGGGAAAAAAAAGAGATCTTAACAAATTCATGAGAAGACATCCACCAAAGATCACTGCAGGCAAGTCCAGACCCTAAATGTTTTGAGCCATCTGTGCTGCATTACACAGTCATAATGAAGACAAATACAGACATGTTTTATGCATATCTGAATTGCTGGGGAAACAAATGGTAGTTGGGGGGCTTTTTGGGTTTGGATTTTTTTGGGTGTTTTGTTGTTAGGTAGGTTGTTTCTTCTTAAAAACCAACAAGCAAACCCAAAAAACAGCAGCTAGGTAGCAATTTCACTTTTGTGACCTCCTTTCCAGGCCCTCTGAATAAAGTTATGCCACCCACATCAAAAGTGAAACTCCTGCAATTTATTTCCCAGCTAAACCCTCAATGTATTCTGTAGCATGCAGCAATGAAAACAAATTTTTATGTAACACTCTGTTAGACTAGAGAGTCTCCTTTTTAAACTTCCCACATGTTGCATTCTTCCTTCTTGCTTCCCTTCTGTCTTTCTCTCTAGGTGTTGCTCTTTACCTTCCTGTCCCATAGTTTGCTGCCCATGCATAATTTGATTATGATAATTCCTGTGATTCTGTTCATCTTTTGGACTATTCTAAAACAATAGCTATTGACAACTACTTGTTGTCCAGAGATATTGTGAACTTGTGGCGTCCTCATCCCTGGAGTTGCTCAAGGCTTGGCTGGATGGGATTTTGAACAACCTGTGGAAAGTGTCCCTGCCCATGGCTGGGAGCTAGGAACTAGACAATTTTTAAGGTCCTTTCCAACCCAAACCACTCTATGATTCTATTTATTGGTCCAAGATTCCTGTCATCGCCTCATAGTAGATATATCTATCCAGAGACTGCTGATTTAAACCTTCCCTATCTGCTTCTGAGGTTTTCAGAAAACAGAATTATACAAGAAATATCAGAGACAAGAAGTTTAGAGAATACTTTTCCCACTCAAAACGTACTTCATAGCTTTGCTCCTCAGTTATCCCTATTAGAGAACTATCTCTTCTCATATTCACTTGCTCAAATACAAAGTTCATGAGAGGTCAGGACAGGACTGGCTATTTTATTATTGATAACACGTAAGTGCTTATTTCTTATAGCAGTATTTCTACACATGAGTTTAATATTGGTGGCAAAAGCAACCACAAAGCCTTTAATTTATGATTTCAAGAATGCTGCATGAACAAGGTGTATCTGAATTAGGTGGAATAAGAGATTCATTTAGACTGGCAGGAAACTGTGATGACAATTATTCCAACCTTGTCTCCAAGCTGAGCTAATTTCAACTTTAGAGGGAGTTGCTCAGGGCCTTTTCCTCCTTACTTCTGAATTATTTCATTATTTCCACAGCTGGAGATGAACAACTTCTGTGGGCAATCCTTCCTTTCCTTCCTTTCCTTCTTTTCCTTCCTTTCCTTCCTTTCCTTCTTTTCCTTCCCTTCCTTCCTTTTCCCCTTGCTGTGATTTGTGTGCATTGCTTCTTATCCTTTCACTGTGTCTCCCTCAGCTTGTCTGCTTTCTTTGTGACCTTTCACTAGGTATTTGAAGACAGGGATGAAACTTGTCCTTTACCATTTGTTTTTCAGACTGAACAAACCTGGTTCCCCAACCACAAAGACAGTACTCCAGATGCAGCCTCACAAGTATCAAACACAGTAAAAAAAAAAAAAAATTCCTGACACCGGGCAGCTATACTTTTGTATGGAGCTATCTTTCAACAGCAAGGCCCCAATGTGACTTGTATTCTATTTGTTGCCCACCAGAATTCCCAGGACACTTTAATGGACCTGCTTTTTTCCAGTTGTTCCCCATTCGTACTGTTGTATGGGGTTAACTCCATCCCAGTTTCAGAACTTCACATCCACTTTTGTTGAGCTTCACCAAGTTTCTGCCAGCCCATTCTTGAAACTTACCAAGATCACTCTGAAGATTTATACTGCTCTCCCACATATTAATTACTGTCCCCAATTTGATGTTGTCTATGAGTTCTCTGAGACTGGTTTCTGTCCCATGGCCTAGGTCACTAATGGTCAGTGAAAAACCTCTGAGGACTGTCACTTGTAATGGCCAACAGCAAGGCTTTGAATACCTAATTGCTACCCTCTATCCAACCTGCTCTTTATCACTTGCCTATTTGCTCATCAGGGGAAGGGTCTGGATTGCTACAATTGCTTTTTTGATTGTCCTTATGTTGATCTTTCTTGCCTTATATCTGGATTACTATTTACCTAGTTCTAATTCCGGCCTTTGAGTCTTAAATTCCTGACAAAAATGTAAACATTTCTGCCTATATGAAAGGTAGAAAAAAGATAAAGTTTCATCTAGCTAATTGTCTCCTGAAGATAAATTAGTGAAGAAATATTACTTTATATTTCCCTCATTCCTACTTCCTAATGCTAATGTATTATCCCTAAGAATTTCCACTATTTTCTTTGCAGCTCTAGCAATGCCTTGTTTACCTGTTTCATAATGATTACTTGCTGATATTTTTCATCAGGTTGTCTCATCTAGAACAGAGCACACACTGCTTGCTTTAACTAAAGATAACTGTAATACAATAAACTTTCTCTTTGATCCAGTCTTGTAACAACCAACTCAATCAACCCCTGAGTTGAGTACCTCGTGTAGCAATGCTCCATTGGAGCACATCTGCCCCCAAAGTTAAGGGAAAGACGAGTCTGAGACAGAGGGAGGAATGGTATAAATGAGCGAATGAAAAATATGGGATTGGATAAACAGTGTCATGCTAGACCACCAAACATTTCAGAAAGCTTTACGCAAACAGCCAGATATTAAAAATTAATAATAATCAAAAGATGCTTCATTACAGAAATAACTTATCCAAAAAGACATAGGGTTTCTTTTTCCTTTTGTCCTCATTTCAAGGATATTCAAGTTCCATTTCTTGAAGTGTAGCATGAAGGACATTAAATTATCAGTCAAAGCTAACAGCCCATACACTGGGCATTTTGCAGGAATGGGTATTACACAAGGTAAGAAATTCTTGTGAATGTTCTTATAGATGCCCATGCAAAACTTCAATGTCCACAAAGGGATTTATAAAGCTGCTGACTGAAAAAAACACAGAAAATAAAACCTGACAAAGGCTGCTTTTTGTAGTCTGTATCTTATTTGCACTCCCCCACCTTTTCTCTACAGAGATCAGTTGCACCAACCCACCCTGTTCAGTACCCCATATATGTAAATCAGGAGATGGAAAGTCTGATTTACACATTAAATCAAAAGAGAGTATTTCCAACTTAAAATGGGGCTGCTACAAACCCAGGGTTGTCTGCTACAAAAACCTGGGTTAAATCACAATTTTCACTGCAGTCAGTGACAAAACCCTTGTCTTCAACAACAGGTTTCCAAGTTAAAGTCAGCTCTCTCTCACATAAGGGAGGAACCATATCACTCCTTCACAAACATCTCCTTTCCACCTTGGAGCAGGCATCCTAAGATAACCTGGTGCAAGTAAAGATGTTTAGATTTTGCTCAGAGAAAACAAACCAAAACAAAACAAAATACCAAGCAGAAAGCTTGTTGATTGCCCAAGTTTCAGCTCACAAACTCTTAGCAGGGGTAGAACAATGAGCTGCTGAATACTGCATGGAATGGATATACACACATGATACTAAAGGAAAACAGAGTTTTGTGAGCTGATCATGTCAGACAATCTTAGTCAGTCCTTGACAACACAATTCTGATCTGAGTTCTTGTTTTTCAATAGACAGCAATAATTTTTCTATGATTTTATGTTTATTCACTGAATGACCCGGCTGCAACAGTGAAGTCAACACTGTGAGTGGACCTGTGGCTGTTCCCCCCTTGATCTGATTGGTTAATACTGGACTCTTCTCTAGATAAGTCTGCAAGGGTTACTTCAAATGCCAACTCCTGCAATGCTGAGATTGAAGTTTCTGTTCAGGAGTTGCTCACTGGTATTTGTAGTACTTTTCTGTGCACTCTAGGGTTGCACAATGAAGAAAAAAAAACACAGTTCTAGGGAAGTTGGAGGAGAAAGTCTCCCTATATTTCACTGAACAAGATGAAGGAGCAGGGCATTTCAGTTTGAAAGCCTGTTATGAACTGTAGAACTCACCACTTATCACTTCAATATTAAATTTCAGTACAAAACAAAAACAGAAAAAGTTTGGTCCTTAGATGTACGAAAGGAGGATCATCATGGAAAATTTAGGAATTCAAATTTTCCCTCTATAAAACAATTTTAGTACCATTACAAGAATACAAAATCAAGGACCAGCATCAGGAATACATCGGTGTTACGAAGAAGTCAAATGAGACAAAAAGTGACTTGGGAAGTGGAAAACAGACACTTAGAGAGTGAAATATCAGGAGTTTGTCTTATTAAGGTAGGAAGTGAATCAGGCATTTCATAGTGTTAGTGTAAATATCTCTGACAGTGGTATCAGGTATTTCAGTCTTGCTGACAAAACTCTGGAAAGTCTCAATAGTTAAAAGATTCCATTTTTTCTAACAGCAAAATACGAGGTTATAAGCAAAAGGTTGGTCTTGGCTTTTCCTGGAATTATTAAAGTCAGGTCAATTATGCTAGGAAAAAGAATATAGAAATTATAGAAACTGGATTAAAATATACAGCCTGTGTAAATGAAAGCTGGATGTCATCTTGGCCAAAGATCATACCTGTTCTTGAATATACAAATCTTAAGAGTGTTGTGCATTTGTTGCACATCATTTCTTTTTTTTCCAATTTTCTACAGGATGTCAGCAAAAACTTAGCCCATGGTGGACATAGGTGGTTTTTTTCTGCCCCTAGGTATTTAATTCCATGTGGTTTGAATTAGAATAAGTTGCATGTGAATTACATCTGAACCTTAAAACTCATAAATATCTGATCTTTAGATAAGTATTTAAGCAAGGGACTATCTTCAAACCCCTGTAAGAGTCTGGAATTAGTCTGGAGGTAATATTAGAAAATTCAGAGATACTCAGAGACAGTCATGTTCTTGTCTGAAAAATTGACATTGACAGTGACAGGATGACATTTCAGTTTGAGCCATTAACCAGTCTTGGACAAAAGAAAATCATTAAGAGATGAAAAGCAAAAGAAACCTCAATAGGAAATGCATAAAACTCTTTCATTTCCATCAGAAACCTTTTCAAAACAAAGGCAAAAAAAAAGAAGCCAGTCATCTATTGCTACACTGGTAATACTTTTTTCCTTAATCTAAGATATGAAACAAAAAAAGCTCTCTGCAATCTGGTACTTAATCAACCAAAAGTGGTGGTTCTACGTTGACATTTGGACTCAATGATGTTAAAGGTCTTTTCCAACCTTAATGATTCTATGATTCTTTGAAATATACTAGAAGATGGTGGTGGTGGGTTTTTGATTTTATTTCCCCCTCCTGTGTTTCTCAGTCAATTATAACCCCTGAAGGTTTTCCTAAGGCATAATCACATAATCATTTTGTATATCTCTGAAGATGTCACCAAGCTGCAGTGTTCATCAGCATTTGTCAGACATGGATTCCTGCTTCTGCAGCCAAACTTCAAGCATGGGTTCATTCAGGTACTACTCAGTCTGCCCTGGTCCAAATCCAGTTCTTGCCAACTACCTTCAACAGTGGTGGAAACTATGGAAACCAGTATTGCAGCTTGGCTGGGAAAACTGTAAGATATTAAGCCCCTTCAGCCAAAGAATCATCAAACTGCCTGTTTAGCCAGTTGAATGTAGAAAGATTTGTGTGACCTGATAGACAATAGCTTACATTGATTTAAGGAGTGAAAGCTAGCAATTAGCACTACTACACATTAGCAAGGGGGTGATGAGCAATCTGACTGCAGTTCTAAGGGAATTTCTCCACTTGGAAAAAAAAATATTCACACCAGAATTTGGCAGAACACTAGAGTTAATCACCACAATTCTTCATACAATCTTTAATGACCACAAACAGTCAGGACCTCCAATTTACATCTCATTTACAAGATGGCATCTTTTAGCAGCATGAAGCCTCCTAACACACTCTCAACTATTAAATGATTAAAGATTTATTCTTGCAGTACCTAGATTTTCTCAATCTAACCTTACTTACATCTGCTGCAATTACAACATGAAGACGCTTAGCCTGTGCTTACAGAAAAACAAAGATGTGTTTACACTTCATGAGTTTTTTCCTTCAAGAGACTAAAATTGATCCTTATGAGAGAAAACAGCATCCTCTCCTTTCCTTCTAGCAAAATATGACAAAAACCACTGTGCTAGTCTCTGTCAATGAAGCACTCTCCAAAGAAGCAGATGAACAGAGCAGATGTACACAGCTTGTCTGATACCTTGCTGCTTCAATAATTTTCATTGCAGTAAATGTTGCTTAATGCTGCTATAATTTGTTGCTCAAAGGAAGCAATTTTAGTTTCCTTTAACGCTGTTATGATGATGCCTGCTCTTTTCCTGAAAGACTCAGGACATCCCCTACCCACGGAGCAGCTTGGAGGTGAATCTGACTTCACAACCCCGAAAGGAAGCAGAAGGCCAGGGACAACTGAGCACAGGGTCACTGTGAAAAGCCATGAAAGCCTGGATAGCTGTAAGGCAGCACAGCTCGTGCTGTGCATCAGCAGACATCAGCAACTGGCAACTGCTGGGGTAGCAGTCCTATATTTACTTGGCATGTGACTCCTTTATATTGACAGCTCAATTTGATTAATAGACACAAGTGGTTGGAATGCTATTTGCATAAAATATACTTTGCACTGAAAGTAATTTTATATAGCAGACACACATAGTTTGCAAATGTTTCTTGGAGGGCTATTTTTCTTGGGAAAGAATTTAAAATTAAAGGTAAAAATATACATATTAATGTGTGTATTTATAGTCTCCTTTCCTCCAGTTTAAGCTCTTTTGGGATGTTCAAAGACCATCTTGACACTACTGAAGTCTTCCACTTCAGTTCCTAGCATGAGGATTTTTAAGAAGATTCTAGTCTGAGCAGTTGAGTGATTTGGGGACCAAGTAGGATTACTTTCCTGGTTTGGACAACTCACCTGCCAGGCTCAGGACTTTGTCACTCCATAACATCCCTTAGAGTTTGCCTGTCACAGCACAGGAACAGTGTTTGATGCAGACAAAATTTGTAAAACTAACCCCCAAAATTAATCAATCGCTCAATATTCTCATGGCACATTTTCCCTAATACCTTTTTCAGACTGATGCATGCCTTATATCCTCTCCCTATCTTGGTTGGAATGCCTTTTTCTTGAGCAAGATTATCCCATCAAAACTAAACCTATATCTTATACATATTTACTAAATATACAAATGCATTAAATTTTCTAATATAAATATTTACTAACTATTCTAAACCTGTATCTTATACCTAATTATACCTCAGTACAACAACCTTTCCCTCTCTTCTGTGTTCAAGCAATGTAGCATTGTAGAAGAGGTATAGGTGAGCAGGAGAGAGGAAACACATACTTAAGCAAGGACACCATTTTGTTAAAACTTTCTTTGCCATACGAGTGCAACAGCTCTCCCTTGATATATTATTTGCACTAATTAGACACTCATCTCTAGTGAGCTCACCCTGGCTGGATGCCAGGCACTCACCAAAGCCTCTCTGTCACTCTGCAGCTGGATAGGGGAGAGAAAATACAATGAAGCGTTCATGGGTTGAGATAAGGACCACTCATAAATACCATCATGCACAAAACAGGCTAGAATTAGAGATATTAATTAAACTTATTACTAACAAAATCAGAGCAAGATGATGGGAAGTAAAACAAATCTTAAAAACAATTTCCACCCACCCCTCCCTCCTTTCCAGCTCTACTTCCTCACCCAGCAGCACAGGGAGACAGGGAATGGGGGTTATGGTGAGTTCATGACATTATTTCTCCATCTGCTCAGAGAAGAGTCCTTCCCCTGTTCCAGTATGGGATCTCTCCCATGCATCACTGGGTAGGGATTTGTATGTTCTCATTAAGTAGGAAACTTCACCCCAAAATTAAAGGTGAATGCACTGACATTTTCTTCTGTCTTCACTAAAAAGTTGACCTGTAAAGCACTAATTTTGCTAAGGTGCAGTCTTGTCAAGGAGTATTTCTGAGCAATGTAAAATTCCCACAGTTCCTATACACTCTCAGAACACAGAACGAATGAAATCTAATAAAATACATAATACTGAAATAAAGTAATGCTGCCACATGAATGAACACAGTCAGACACACAAGCTCAAGTAGTGCTCTTTATGTCTTTTGAGATCTCTCATATGAAATATTTTTCTTGCTGTTAACCAGTGTTTACTTTTGTACTTTTGTGTCCACCAGATTAATGACAGGAGAATGATAAATATGAATGTTATTTTAAAAGATTTATCTCTTCAACATATAAGAACCACTCCCAAGTTAATACAAGCTTGTTAATCTGTCACCTACAGGCTTGCACTTTCCCCATTTGCAGAAGAGCACTGTCTCATATTAAGATATGGGATTTATCTGGCTTTCTTAAAGTGCTGAGAAAATATTCCCATTATATAAATAGTATTTTCTATACAAATAGTGGTCATTCTTTGGTTCATTGCCCAAAAAAGTTATCCCCTGTAGCTCCCTGATATGCTTAATAGGTGCTTTTTTAAGCACACTGCCCTCTTTCATCACACACTAACCTTCAATAAATCAGAATAATTTACAATGAGAGTTCTGCTCTCAGAAATCTGCTGCTGTTCTGAAAGTTCCAGTGTGGTGGGGCAAAATTCTGTTAACTACAGTGCAACAATGTGAATCACCAAATTTGAAATGAATGAGCCTTGTAATGCCTCAGGCACAACATTTTAGTGGCTGAAGAATTTGACACTGCATGCATTTTGAGTTCCTATAATCCTATAGTTATCCTGACAGCGGAGAATCTCTGCTCAATTACAGTAAATACAGAGAGGAAATTATTAAAATACACTGCAGTTATACTGAAAAGAAAGTCAGCTTCACAACTGGACCTCTGTATTACATACCTGTAACATGGAATCAGATTTTAGGTGACCCATTTATTCTATATTTTCCCACTAAGATCCTCAACAGCTTTCATATTTAAATATGTCAGCCCTTTGAGAAAAGAGAAGGACTTAATGAGATTGGGTTTTCTTTCACACGCTAATTCCCAAGAGGGAACAGGTACACTGAAGACATTGGTGTTGGAGCTGGCATAAATGAAAGCCCCATAAACCAAGTAAATTCCACAAAGAATGGAAATTATTTTGTATAAAGAACAACTGGGTTGTTTCCATCAGTTTGAAACCTGCCCAAACCTCAGCTCTTGTCTCTTCCCCCATGAAATTAATTTAGCCCACAGATTCTCTAGGCAGTACCATTCCATTGACATGAAATTTGGTTTTAGTGACAAAACAGAATCATACCACCTTAAAAGATGTCCAAATCACAGTTAAAATTCTTAATATTTTTTCCTTCAAAACAAGTGTGGAGTAACAGAAACACTTTTATACCCATAGGTGGTTTTTGGATTTGGAGTGTAATACCCAAATCACACTTAAAGTCAAGGAAGTGTCTGAAGTACCTAAGGCAGCCTGGTAGCTGTACCAAGCTACAGAGTAGAAAATCATTCACAGCCAAAGGAGGATTCACCCCATCTATTCTTTCTGCTGATTTCAGAGGGAGTCTAGAGTAACTGCATGCCAATAGGAGATACCTCAGGTTTTGCAGCTACTGGTGTTTTCATCTTCAGAAAAAGCTCTTAGCTCTTAGTATTGAAGTTGGGTAGATGCGAACTTCGAAGTGCGAAACTGAGATTATCTAACAATGGAAACATGGAGAGCTGGTGAGAAGTTTCCCTTACGTTACATTTAGGTGAATACGTAAGAGGGAAGAAAGAGCAACTGCCCTTCAATCTGTCTCTTTTCCATTCTTAAAAAAAAATATTCTTTATCACATGGCTTTGAAAGACCTGAATCTAAGCATATGGCAAGCATAAATCCATTTAGATTTATTTTAACTGTCAGCAGTATGCTAAAAACACTCCTATTTTGTCTAACAGTATATTAATAGGCAGATCTCACTGTAATTATTTATTTCCCCAAATAAAATTAATCCTCTATATTTTGCTTCTGCTTTTCCCTAAATAAAGTTTGGATGAGTGCACTATGCCAACACTAAAAATGGGGGCACTCTGCACTGTGGGACATCCCAGATGGTATAATAGGGATTTACTTCCTGTATCATTGTGTTTCATCACTCATTGTTGGAAGAGAGCATGTATGTAAAAAATTGTGAAAATATCAGGTACAGTGCAATTAACTCACAAGACAAGAATTCCAGCGTCATTTCCAGACAGGATAAAATAGCAGAACTAATAAAATAATAATCTAGCAGCTCCAAGCAAAAAAGAACAAAAACATAATAGAAATTGTCCCCACTCACCTGCTCTGAGAATGGGAACTCTGCATGGTGGCTGATACTGAATGGATTACATGAGGAATGAGAAGAAAAGGCTAATAAAATGATGTCCAGATAAACAAATAAATAAAGGAATACTACCAAAGACATAGCAACAGAAACATTTATCTTGAAAGTATGTACATAGAGAAATACCAGTAGAAAGTAAGACCACTGGGCTCTGATCCAAGATCATTTTATTGTTATGTCTGAGCCTCCTGTTTTTATTCATGAAGAAAAGTGATGGCTACTCTTTCACTTATATATTCTTGATGGGTTTTGCCTGATGATTTACCTGCACAGATGGATCTCAGAAGTGTATAAACTGCCTCTGTTCTGAGCAATACACCAGGAAGCCAGCTTTGTCCAAAGTCCTCTTTCAGTACTGAAGCCTCAAGTGTATCTCATCAGTAGCTGCTTTGCCCCCGCATATTGCTAATAGTGTAATAAATAATCACTGGTTCATAACTGCTATTTCATAGAGCCATTATGAATCAAATCAATGGAGGTGACTCTCCTCCTCTACTCTGCTCTGTGACACCTCACCTGGACTGCTGTGTCCAGTGCTGGGGTCCCAACATAAGAAGGACATGGATCTGTTGGAGCAAGTTCAGAGCAGGGCATGGAGATGCTCAGAGGGCTGGGGCACCTTTGCTATGGAGGCAAACTGAGACAGTTGGGGTTGTTCAGCCTGGAGAAGAGAAGGCTACAGGGAGACCTTAAAGTACCTTTCAGTACCTAAGGGGGCTAAAAGAGAGCTGCAGAGGGACTTTTGACAAGGGTGTGTAGCAACAGGAAAAGGGAGAATGTCTGTAAACTTAGAGTAGGTTTAGACTAGGTACAAGGAAGAAATTCTTTACTGTGAGGGTGTTGAGGCGCTGGCACAGGTTGCCCAGAGAAGCTGTGGCTCCCCCATCCCAGGAAAAGTTCAAGGACAGGTTGGATGGAGCTCAGAGCAACCTGGTCTACTTGAAGGCGTTCCTGCCTTGGCAAGGGGCTTGAAAGTAAACAATCTTCTGATCATTCTATGTTTCTAAGTATAATTATTTGGAAAAAATAAAATTCTAAAAAATATTGGACATTTAACCAGTGTTAACAAATTTCAAATGGCATGTGTTTGAACTGAGTCACCTATTTCTCAACTCTTTACAAAGTCAGTTATATCTCCATTGCCTGAAGAGATTTCTCCAAGCTACTTTGCAGCCAGGTCCCAACACTAACCGTGCAATTTCAATTATTAAATTAGAATAAATGCTTAGGATAAAAATGAATGAATTGCAGCAAAAGACCCAGACCATTTGAGTCTCTGGAAATTCTTGATGCACAGAGAGTGTTTGATGAGGCCCCAGAACAGTTAACATCACAACCCTCAAATCAACACAGAAACTTCTCAGAAGGAAATATAAAGCTGGCAATATTTCTGTCAGCATCTTTTTTCACCTGCTGACTCTTCTTAACTTTACTATTTTTTGTATATAATCTTCCTTAAGTCACATAATAGGAAACCAGTCAACGAGGTATATTTTCACCCTAAGTTCCCCTTTTCCTCAAAACCCCTGCACTGCACACAAAGAACATCACCGGTGACTTACTGGCTATCTCAGTGTCAGCGGTAAGGAGAGCTGGATGATTTTTATGCTCCTGACCAGGGCACATTCTTACCCAGGTGCCTATCACCACTGTCTTCAGTGTAGATAATTGCTGTTCATCTGATGATTTTTCTAAGAATGCTCTTTGATCTTGACTGAGAGGTGAAGCTCACAAGCACTGATCTTAGATGCTGCACCTGCTTATTAACAATTTTACTCAAATTCCACAGTTTATAGAGGTCATAGTAGGAATACCAGTCCCCACTCACGTTATTCCTCCCCACCATGCCTCTCAGGGGAGTTAATCAGAGTAAAGTCATACTCAAGGGCAGCAGTGAGCAAATTCAAAGAGCATACACTGATTTTTCTTGCTGAGACAATGTCATGGTTTGAGCTGCAGCAGTGCTTTATGGCAAAAACTATTGTATTTCACTCATATCTGCTAAATCCTTACGACTGTGAGGCAAGCTGTTAACACTCCAGCATCCCTCACCATAAGCCAAGACACAGACATCAATTTGAGGACTAACACAGTTTAACACTGGTCATTTGTAAATGTATGAATACTTACAGGTATTTCAATGTCAACTTCTGCACTAAATTGGGAAAAAAAGTATACAGAATTCCATGGTGGGTTTTACTCCTAGGACAGGATTGGATTTCATGAGTGTTTTACAGCTATGATTTTACCTGACAAGATAGCTAGATGGTGCTAAAACATACTTGTTGCAATACAGTTTTACTGCTGGTTACGTGTTTTGAAATACAGTGTTTTATCTCTATGACTGCCTATAGCTACAATATTTATGTGCACTTTCCTCCAGCAACTTCCTGAAAAAGCTCCTAGTGAGTCTGGAAAACATTTTTATTTTCAAACTAAAAATGAGATATTTGAGATAGAGAAATAAAGGGACTATGATCAATCAAGAGATTTCTTGAGTCACAGATGAGTATGTTAGCCACAGGACTCTGTCTTTTACAGAATTTGCCAACCACTAAAACACAGTTTCTTCTGTCACCAAGTCCATCAGCGTAACCATCAACCATGTTAGATGGAAATTTTCATCTGAGTAAAATAGAAATTCAGGAATTAAATTGATTGCATGCTATAAAAATCTAGGCATCTGAAACATATATTAACCAATTTATGAGAATTTTGTGAATAATAAATATGTATATTAAAATAAAAAATAATAACCATAAATAAAAAAATATAACAAAAAATATGACCTTTTGTAATCCTGTATTTGTTTAAGGGAGAAGTGGAGAGTGAGTTTGTAGAGAAGACCAGATTAATTACAGACAACACTGTCTTTTCAATGTTAACCTTTCCTTGTTGAAATTTTACCAAGGAAGTAAATGAGTTTAATTTTTTCCCATTACAGGTTTTCATGGGGAAGACTGCTTACAATGTAAATTAAATAATTAACCTGAAAGTGATAAATATTTGAAACAATCAAGTAAATATATTTACATACATTGCATTCGTGTTTGTCAGAAATATTCTTTGCTAAACATATAGTAATCTGCTCCTCACGGCCAGTAAATTAGATCAGTCTCATTACTTACATCACCTTCAGCTGCAAAACTCATCTACATTAATGCATTAAGCCCACTTTCTTTCTTTAGTATTTTCAAATGTCCTTTGTTATAAACAGGAACATTAAAAAAATGGTATTTAAGCAAACTTGGCTTACTTTGAGAGCATCTTGAATAAGTGAGCAAATCTTCCCAAGCTCATCTAGGGTACACAGCATTGAAAAGCAGCTCAAGTGACTTGCTCTGAGCAGACATCTTCTCCATATGTGAATCCCACCTGTGACTTTTTGAAGACAGATTGTCTGGAAATTCATGAATATGTATGTTCCACAGAACTGTTTTCTACAGCCCTACCCACTTTAGGTAAGGGTTGGGAGTGTAAGAGAAGCTTGTTTCTTCTAAGTAACCTACTAAGCTGGACAGTGAAGAGGCCCACACAGTGAACCCTGTTGGAAATCATTCCCTGGAAGCGACAGAGAGCTGTCATTTTGAGCAGGGACTTCTTTATCTGGTTGTACTCTTTGTTTTTTTCAATTATAGACAAGATTTTATTTGTTAGATCAGTGAGGAAATGCCCCAAAGTGTGCAATACTACCTTGCCTGACCCTTAATTCTTGAAAAAAATATTTATTTTCAGAAAGAACATGTGTATACTGAGCTGATTTCTGTACCAATCTACCAAGGTGGGGCTTGTGGAAGACTAGCTCAGGAATTTTACATTTTGCCCTTATTCACATAGGCAGTTTGATTGGTATATACCCAATTCTGGGGGCAGAACCCCTTCCAGAGATAGCTCCTTCTCCCTGTATTTTGTGTTTTCAGTGTTTTACTTGCCTGAAGTGCAGAGCGTGTGCACTTTATCACAACTGTCTTGAATCTGTTCTTGCTCTTTTTTGTGGTCCGGAGGATCTGCAAGGTTTCTTGTACATCTCATTTAGTGTAAGCACTAGGGTGACCAGTGACCTGGATCACTTCTCAGAGCCAACACAGATGCAGGAAGGGAGAAAAGCAAACAATACAACAAACTGACGAGGGAGGACTCCCTATTCTCCTAACAAGATGTTAATTTCCCTTTCTTATCTATCTTGCTCTTCACACACACTCGTACCTGTGAAGATGAAAGAGTTTACAACCAACAGAGGAGAAGACACAGTAATTTCTACACCACCTAGTGAAGAATTTTCTCTTTGGCAGTGGATAATAACAGATGTTTTAGGGGAAGATGCCAGAGTGGGAATTATGAAAGCTTTCCTGTTAGGAAGTGCCTGTGTTATGTTTCAGACATCTTTGTTTTGTTTGTTTGTGGGTTTGTTGTTGTCATTTTCCATGTTTTAAAGATCTTGTTTTACTTTCCTGTAAAAAAATGTCCAAATCTTTAAAGTGACCTGTTAAATTCTTCAGGTCTCTGGACATTTTCCTACAGGCAGCTCCTTCCCAAGTTCACCCATACTCCCTGCCAGAGATGTATGAACCAGATCCAAGCCAGAGACCTTTAAACTTTCATAAAGACCTTGCCATCTCAGCAGGGCTCATTAGCATTGGTAGAGCCTGGCTGCTGGACCAGGAAGGCCTTGTGCCTGGCCAGCCTGGATGATGGATGAACAGAGTGCCTCAATTTGTCCAAAACAACAGGTGAAGTTCTTTATACTTTCCTTTACAGAGCAGACATTTTCTTTCATGGGTGCTGAGAAATGCCACCTTCAGGGCAGAAAACAAGGCTAGCTAGTAAAACACAGGGAATTTTTCAACGAGGGTATCCACTAGATCACCTGAATTTTGAACAGAAGAGCCTGGAAATACAGACGAGGATTTCTCCTTTCAGTGCCTTCAGAGATTTGGGCTCCAGGCTATGGATTTGAAAAGGCTATTTCCACAGGTGATGAAATGCTCCCCTTGTCAAAACAAGACCTTTTTTCCACAGATGATTAGCTGGCAATTTGGCTAGCAGATGCTGAGTGATAGGATCTCACAAATCAGCAAATCCTGCCTTCCTCCCAACCCACACCTGTTCTACTATCACCATGATGAGTGCTGAACCTGAATGTGATTAAATTTAAATGCCTCCCTCAGGTGCTTAGAAAAAAAAAAAAAAAAAAAAGGGAAAAACAACACAATTTTGGAGAAGTAATGCTCTGGCTTATAAAGAAGCAAATGGAGCTGCAGGAAAATACCATCTTGGCTTTTTAAAAGTTCATTTGCTCCTGCTGTTTATACCCTACCTGAAGCCACATTACCCTGGATTTCTGACATGTCAGCTGGTGATGTTTTAAAAGATTATGATATTGGATGGATTATAAATTGCAATTTTTGTGCTTTCATATAAGTTTGCCCCTAGCAAGAAAGGAAAGACACAAGCCCTGTCGCCCTTTAGAAAACGAGCAGCAAATAGAATCCTGTTTTCCAAACATTTACAAAGCTATCAAGTTGTTTTCCTGTTAAGGGCTTATTTTGAAAAAAATCAAATTCAGATTTTTTTTTCTGTAGACACTAACATTTTATTCCAAATTGTGAATTGCAATACCACAAAAAGAATGCCTGTAATTTAGTAAC
This sequence comes from Corvus brachyrhynchos, assembly GCF_000691975.1. Taxonomy (NCBI): domain Eukaryota; kingdom Metazoa; phylum Chordata; class Aves; order Passeriformes; family Corvidae; genus Corvus; species Corvus brachyrhynchos. The sequence goes on from NW_008238359.1 coordinate 3,687,039, forward strand.
ATACAAATTATATGTCATCTACATGGCTTTCTCAACACCTCTTTCTGAAAAGCATATGGACTTGGAAGGCATAGCTTAGCTCCCAAATCCCAGCAGCATACTTAGCAGAAGTATCTCAGCTCCTTTACCTGTTCCTAACGTGGTATCATTTATTACTGAAGTACCTTCAAGGCATTTTATATTTAATATAAACAATTAAATATGTGGTTATCATGTTTCATTCTGGATCCATTTTATTTATCTAGAAAGTGTGTGTCTATGAAATGTAAAGGATTGGGAAACTAATAAAAATTTCAGTGAAAGAGCTCAAAATACAGCTTTTCTTTTTTCTTCCTAAGCAAATCCAACAAGTCTGTTATCCTCTACTCTTCTGATTTCATTACAGAGATATCAGAGAAGTTAACAGTGGTGTTAGATTGGAGTAACCAAAGGGTGAATTAGGTCCTGTTCATTTCAGTACAGCAGCATAAAGCAGATGCAGTGTATATATGGGTCTCTGATAACACAATCACTGAAAGAAAGAAGTTAACACACTCCAGCAGTTTAAAAATGCCTCCCTGGAGAAAGCAGTGCCATATTTATTTCCCATCAGTGAAACCTATAAACAATTGATATTTGAGAAATAAAAAATAAAGTTTGCCATCACAGTTCACAGTGATTTATATCATTGTACTTTCAGATGACACTGTACTGCATTAAGTTAGGACACACCATGAAAACATGCTTCCATTGGAGTAATTTGTTCACCTTTCAAGTCAGCTCGGTGCTGGACTTGTGTTTGTGTGCAAATTCACTTGCCCTTTCAAATTTGTCCATATGTGCAGATGAATTCTTCTCCAGCTTTGTCAAGAATCACACCTAACCTTGTAGGAGAGAAACTGGTGAATTCCTGCTTGTCAAACCTCAGTGCCCCCCATCCCCCCACTTCTGCTGACTGCTTTTTTGGTCCTGTGGCTCTCAATGTATCTCCTATCATTCCGTCACCATGCCAGAAGCTTACAGGCTTCATCTCCTGACTTTACATTCTTAATCACTAGCATCTCCTTTAGAGTTCAAGGGCTTTTTTCTCCTGTCCTCTACCATATATTGCAAATTTGATCACATTTTGTATTTTCACAATTCTCATTAGTATTTTTATGCCAAGGTCTTTCTAATTTATTCTCTGAACATTCCTGTCTGGAGGAAGATGTATGAACTCCATGAGGAAAGTGGCTGCATTTTCTTCACCTGAAATGTCTTCAAACACTATGACTCCTCTGTGACTAGAAGCACAAGAGAAGGTCAGGATAAACAACGATGGCTATGAATAAGAGAAGAATTCTGTATGTGAGGTTATTTGACTGGAGACTGGCAGATAATCATGCTTTCACCTTTCATAGTGAAAGCATGATTAAAATTGTCATACTAAAATTTTTATAGACCTCTATCTAAATATTTGTAAAATGCTCAGTAACCAAATTGCCTGATAGAATTGAATAAGCAAATAAATGAGTTTCTTGGAAATTTTACATCAATGAAAAATGCAATTTCTATACACCAACAATTTTTCATTAAAAAAATGCCTGTGAAACTGGCATTTTCAATGAGGAAAGTATCTGAAGTTCTGTTTATTAAGCCAACTGAAATATTTTTGGATTGGTAAATAAATAGACTAAGTAGATATGTACCAGTAGCATGGTCTACTGATCTGAAACTCAAGATGAGGTAATCAGTAGAGTAAAGATAATGTTTTTTTCTAATGCTTAAAATAGATGAAGAGTGGAGAGGGAAAAGCGTCTTATATCTTTGAATGATTTGCTTGGCTAAACTCTCTGAAGAAGGCACAACAACTAGTTCTGTACTTCCATGCTTCTTCTTTGTCTTCTTTCTACACCAGCTCCAGAAATCAGAAAAAAGCCTTGTAACCTGTAGAGAACATCACACCTGGAAATTTTACCTAGGCTTTTCTACATCTATAACTATCATGTATTGCCCATACTTTCTTAGAATGTCACTTTGAAGCATAAAACCAAAGAGAAAATACTTTATGGGATGGTTAAGGGAGCTTTGCTAATCCATCATGGACAGACTCAGGCTCTTTCTGCTGCTGTCCCAAGTCTTCTGGGTGGCAGCCACATCTAGAAACAATGCCTACAACAATGTGATGCTTGAACCAATTAACTTCCTTTGCAAGGTAAATTAGACCAAACACAGTTTCCCACTAAGATATCTATACTGTATTTATGAGGCTGAACTGGATCCATCTGCAGGGGAAAACAGGCTCTTGTGTAAGCATTGGCTTAAATAAATATGTATTCCTCTGTCTTAAACCACTAATTTCTGGTGAGAGAAGCCTGAGAACAAAGACGTTTTGCCATGGAGACAATGGTATCCACCAGAAATTTTATACATAGACCCCTGGAAGAACCTTTCTGAGTGTTTTTTCCATCCAGCAAAAAACATCAACTGTGCCCATACCACCACCAAGCCTGGCTACCCAGCACACTGGACAGTGAAGAACACACTAGAGCATGATATATGCTGTCCTTGGAGACCCCACCAGGTACAAAATATCACAGCTGTAAGTGCCTGGCAGATATACAAAGCCTTCTTTACCCCTGCTTTAATGTTTCTTAAAGATTCTTTATTACCTCCTGGTTCAAGGTTATTGTTAATTGCCATGCAATTAGCACAATAGCTTCTGGTTAGCTTGAAATGCAGGCAGAAAAAGATCACATCTGCCTGAAGTTGCTGGGCACAGTCACACCTGGGAAGAAAGGAAGCTGTCCTACAGTCAACACCATTCATGTTTTCTCCCATCAGCATACAACTCCAGCATGCCATGGAAGACACACGTTCCATAAAAGTATTGAATCCCAGAGGGATTTGGCTTGGAAAAGATCATCTCATTCCAACACACCTGCTGTGGGCAGGGATGTCATCCACTAGACCAGGTTGCTAAAAACTCCATCCAACCTGTCCTTGAACACTTCTGGGGATGGGGCATCCACAGCTTCTCTGGGCAACCTGTTCCGGAGCCCCACCAGCCTTATGGTGAAGAATTTCTTTCTAACATCCAATCTAAACCTACGGTCTTTCAGTTTAAAACTGTTTCACTTTGCCTTTCACTATTTTCCTTTGAAAAAAGTCACTCTTTTTTACAAGACCCCTTTTACTCTTTCAGCCTACTCTTCATCCTTCACTCCTTTACCAAACCTTTCCCTGCAGCAAATGGTAATGAGTAGTGTCTAATGAGTTGCGTGATAATCATCAGGAGGGGAGGTGATAGAGGCTTGTCATGTCATGAGGCCACAGCTGCAAAATATTCTTCTATCAAGTGAACAAAGTGAACAAAGTATCAAGTGAACAAAGAGATGTGGGAGGGGAGTCTCCCCCACATTTGGTAATCTTTGAGCAATAGAAGACTAAAGCCTTGTTGACAGCTCAGCAACCTGCTCTTGTCTTAGCATTTTTTTTCAGTAAACCAGTTATTTACCATGTTTGTACAGGCAGATTAGTTGTTTTTTCTTGATAATAAATACACAAAATAACACTGCCTCATCAATCTGGCTAAGTTTCCTCATCCTGCTTTCTGTTCCACAATGACCTTTTCATGCTGACTGAATAATGTGTCCCTTACATGATTTGTAACAGATATAGATTGCTTACCTTCCCTTTCTGCTTGATGACATACTGATTAATAGCACCATGAGAACTAGCTCCTTGTGATCAATTAATCACCTGTCATAATTGTTCAGTAGCTAAATAATTATTAATTTTGGGTTCTTGTGATAGTGAAGGTTGACAATGTTAGAAAGGAGAACATATTCCCTTTGCTTCGCTGGGGACCTGAGTCTAAAAACCTTGTAGAAATAGATATGTGTCAAGACATTTATCCTTCTGTACTTTGGATTGTAATAACTCCTTTCAGGGAATATATCAAAGTATTCACTAAATGTCAGCTGCTGAGGGAACTTGATAATGGAAAAGCAATGCCTTTCTTGGGCACATATTAAAGGTTTGAAGGCTGGGCCAGATAACCCGAGCTCTGTTCATGAGTGGTAGGATTCATGAGTAAAATTATTCATCTTCACTTACTATTTAATGACCTATGTGCAGAGAATTAAACAGATTTATTATCTTCTGCTAGTTATCAGTGAATGTAGATACATATTTGAAAACCTAACTCCTCAGAGGTAACAAAGGTGAAGTAGGCCTTCACAGAGCCCCCTACTTCAACACTAAGTTCTTGGAATACAGGGGATGTCACCTGAGAGTAAGGAGGACTCAGTGTCTCTCCCTTTTTCCCTCTAGATCTACAGTTTGAGTTGTCACTGGAGAGCATGTTAGGGAGTTCATAACAAAGGAAAATTCTCGTTCGGCATCATTGTAAACCTAAGTGCTCACAAGACAACAGTGAAACACAGTATTAATGAATGGAGAAACATGGCATGGGACTTTGCCACGTTTTTCTAACTCTTAAAATCCAGACCTCTATAAAAGTGTATAGTACTATGTAGATATAATGATATCTCACAAAACAACACCACACCTGAAAGGGTAAATCCCCCTAAATTATTTCTACACAGAGAAATTTCACATTTCAGGGTTTCCTTTAGAACTTGAAAAAGTAAAAACTACTTCTCTATTCTTCTGATCCACTTCAAAAACCTCAAACAAACCTAAACACAAACCCAAAAAATTATCTAATAGGAAAAGCCATTACACCATGCATTCTTCCCTTCCTGTTTGAACACATATCCTAAGTACAGGGTTTGCAAGCAGACACATGTAGGGATTCCAAATAAGTAAGCATTGTGGTGATGCAGATTCTGCATATGGTATTCTTAGTCCTGACTGTTACTAGTCCTAATGGTATTCCAAAGGAATGATAAGCCTTTGAACTTTATGCATAGTAACATTACTGGAGAAAAAAAATTGTGATGAAATTTGTATATTTTGGGTTTGGTTTAGGCATTGATGTTGGACTAGAGTGTTGAGGCTATAGGAGGTAAACAACCTTTCTTGGTCTCGTTTCTCCCAATTAAAGGAAGTGCTAACTACATCTGAAAAATATACACAAAGGCACAATAGAAGAGAAGTAAAGCTCTCTGAAATTTTGGTAAATTGAGGTAAAGCTCTCCCATTTGTGAATGCTCTCTGAAATTTTGGATAGAAAGCAAAACATTCTTGGGCACATATAGCAACTTTTCCTTGCTTTTCTAAATTCCCAAGATTAATCTTCAATGTTGAAATTTCAAGTAAGGATTTAGTTATCCTAAAATAACCATCTCTTTATATCTTCCTGCATTTGTACAGTTTTTCATATGAAAACTCAGAGGTCTGTGGTGGTATCTTAAATGAAATTGTAATGGCACAGTTGCATGAGCAATAATACTGATAGAAAAGTCAAATGATGGAGCTCTTTGAATAGCCAGTCCAGTTGGGTAGGACTCTAGTTATACAAAACAGGTGCACTGGTTTCCATTCTCTTGAATAAGAAATTTTGGCTCTCAAGAACCTGAAAATGCAACATTAATGAACGCAACCAGAGAACAAATAATTTCTGTTCTGAAAACCTAAGAGATTATTATTATTATTATTATTTCAGTACAAGTATATAGTATAATAAATGATATAAGTAGGAAAATATCTGCTTTATGAGAAATGAGTAATGTTGTTAAACTATCCTCTCAAATGATAGCAGTTGATTTTGTATTTAATGATAACATTTGAGTGTAAAAGCCACATGGAAGCCAAATATTTACGTTACGTTGTTGTGGCTTCTTGAATAAACAACTGTTCTTAAAGATGAGCTTGAGGATTACATATATGCAGACAACAGGTTTTTCCAAAAATAGTTCAGCATGGTTAATAGTCTTTGACCAAAGAAGTTAATGATATGCTTTCCTAAAAGGTTAACTCCCACTAACTGTGGGTCTAGCTAGCTGAGATTTTCTTTTCTGTATTTTTTTTTTTTTGATAGATGACATTTCTATTACTACAAGTTACTACAGAACGGATTCCCTTGGAAAATATGAACCTAAAATCAAAATCATATCTAAAATTCCTCTTAACTTTCAGCAATCTCCAGATTCATTAAAGTTTAGACCAGCCTCTGAATTTTTTTACACCAGCTTCTTCCTTTTTTCCTCTGAATTAACTATTTTCCTTTTCTCCCAGTTGTTTTCACCTATAAATTTACAGGAAAATATTGGTAGGTTAAGCTGGAACTATGCAAATGAGTTAGTAAATTAGACTGTATTTGCTGAGATAAGCTGTCAAAATAAAATTTTCCTACTGGTCTGCAGAATTTACAGAAGGAAGAGAAAAAGAAAGTGTGGGGGGGAGAAATTAAATATTTTACAGAGAGTTTATATACAATCTTAAAATAAATGGTGGATTGTAAATCATGCTACCCCTCTTCATCTTCAAAATTGGCTTAATCTTTATTAAAAAGTAAACCAAAGCCAGCCTCAAATCCTGAGGATTTTAAGGGTTTTGGACCATGCAGAACATTGTAACTCTTAGACTTATGCTTGTTAGCAAGATTTTCCATATCTGATCTGACCTTTAACTCAGGTAACTTGGAAGAATTCATGGGGAGGGAAGGAAGATACTTAGAATAGTTGCAAGATTAATATCATCTACTCTTATAGATGCAGAAGTATCTTAAATATCACTTAATAAGATAGAGTAAAAGTTGATTTGTACCCTGAAAATGCTCCCTTTTGACCACTTTACTTCAAACATAAATCCCAACACTTGGAATAATAGTTAACTGTTCAGAAGAATTCAGAAGTGTGCTTAATTACATGAAGTATCTGTAAATATACTGTTTCACTCACGTTTTTTCAGTTCATGTCCTTTTTTTCTCTACTACATATGATTCAATGGATAAGGTCATGATGCCAGATAAATTTCACCTCTTAAACTGTTTTTCAATATATATTAACAACTGATTATGATAATTGATACTGACTGTAATTTATATCGATTTTTTACAGGACAAGTTTTCCTGGGAAATATCTTCAGGTCACCTTTTCTTACCAAACTGCTCTTCAGTGACCTGGTGCTGGTGGTATTTGGAGGTGCTGAAGTATGGGAATAACATGGTTCACTTAATCTAAACCATAGCAGTTTAATATGAAATTGGTTTATTGTATTTGCCATAATGGACCATCAATCACATGAAAGGAATTTTGAAACTCCTTCATTACTTCTGGCAGCTAATTTTTATAATTTTGTGGGTAATTCAGACATTTCTATAGCCTAGTCTTGGCAAACTGTTGGGATTTCACTTCAAGGTAGAATTATGCTATGCTGCCCATGCCGTAGAGATAAAATCCTCCTAGACTTTTTCAGATAGTCGATGCAGTCAATTTTTTCTTTGTTAGTTTATTTGTCTATTGTCTCTTAGGATTTTTTAAGACTTTCTTGTTTGTACAATTTACTCTTCTGTATGAATGCTGATACTTCAACATTATCATAGTACCTGATGGTCACAATTTTTATTCTTAATAGGTATTTTGATAACTACTCCTGTGGCAACAGACAACTGGAAAATCTTTCTCTAGGTCAGAACTCAAATGACATTATGCCTGCAGGGTGAGGTTTACAGTGAGAAGTAATACCTTTTAGTAGGCTAATAGATACATAGGGAAGAGACAAACCAGAACCTGGACACTCAAATCATTCCTCAGAGGACTGTGACTGTCACAATACCATGCGCCATTTGAAAAAAAATTCAGAGTTGCTTATCAAAATGTATTATGCAGATATGTACATTAAGTTTTCAATACGGTCAGGGCAGAACCCGCAGAGTTAATTCTCTTGGGAAGACTTGTTCCCGCTGTTATTTACAGAGCTTGAGTTTTCTGCAGATCTTCTTGCCAATAAAAATATTTTCGCCTGAAAGCAAGCATAATGGCAGTAAACAAGGTTGGAAAGTACATTAAAAAAAGGGCTTAAACTTGTATTTACCCAGCATTAATGAATACCCAGGTGTTTTGAATCCTCTTTGCATTGCTAAATCAGTGCAGCAAATGACAGAGGACAAGAGGGAAAGATAAAAAGACATTTCTAAAAGAGTACATAAGACCTAATTGTCTCTCAACAGGAATAAGTGAACATTACTTAATACCTATATTTTGTATTGTTACAGCTTTACAACACTGTCTGGCCTAATTCCACATTTTACCCTTTCTTGAGTCATATTTTAAACATTCCTGGAATTGGGTTGTAGCATGTAAGAAGTCCTACTTAAAATTTTCATGGCTAAAATGACAACTCCAGACACAAGAACAGTCTTAAGCATCTGTTTGGAACTCAGATGGGTTGTATCCACTTGTGTTTAAATCTACACTCCCAAGCACTTTGAACAGGTTTTGCCCAACCCCAGAGACCTCGATCTTTCACAGACCCATAGTCACCTGGTCTTTCAACGCATGCAAAGCACCATGCTTTTTACAGGACTGAATTGACACTCCTTTGGCATAAGTTTTGTGATTGATAATAAAAAAATGTGATGGATTATGTTTAAAAAAAAAAAGAGGCACCACAAAATGTTGTATTATCAAAGTCAGAGGAGGCATAAAAGTATAAAAACTATTTCATAGCTAAAAGTAACAGGTTTGTTTTCTTGGGTTTGGTTTTGGTACTGTGTTTTTTTTTAAGACATTATAGTTATATCTCTTAATTCATCTAGAATACCAGTGTTTTGATTTTGCCCAAAGAATTTAAAAGTAAACCAGGTCTTACTGGTTGATTACATAATGACTATGTAATATTACATAGTCATATTACATAGTCATATTACATATGACTATGTAATATATATTATTGAGGTTAAAACCTCAATGTAAATTATCTCATTTGTGCAGGTATTATCATCTAACACCAATATTCAATATTTTGTACTACTTATATACTGAGATGCTTCTGACAGTCTGGATTATCTGAAGGGAAAACTACATAATAAAACTTTCAAACTTTGTTATATAAATGCTGCATAATAACAGGTGGGCTATGCTCTCACCCTCAGTTTGTTTAGCTTGATTATTGCCTCCTCAAGTCAGTCAACTAGAAGTCAATGTTAACATTTCAGAAATAATGAATGAACTGGTGACAATATATAGAAGTAAAGCAGGCTCCAGTGGAGTTGTACACAAGAGGCTGACAGGCTGTCAGAACCTGTCAGATTTGCACTTCAGACAAATAAAGAGCATTTACAGATAGCTTTATAAGGAGTTAGTTCATCTCAAAGGGAATAGATGGTATCACAACTGCTCTGAGAATTCACCACAAATCCATGCATCAAATAGGTGCATACGAAGCTTTATTATATCTGAGCCTTCCGGTGGAGTCAATTGAATAACCCAGTCTAGCTGGGCTTTGGGTTTGGATGAGGGCTAGCTGGCTGCCATTCAACCTAGGTAAGCATAGATAAGTATAGATGTAGACACAGGATATATCCATATGGGGTACATTGGTGGCTGGGGAGGAGGCATTAGGAGAGCAACTGGAGATTGCCTTTCTCTCACTTTGAGCTCAAAGCCTGTGACTACCACTTAGAAAACAGAGGGCTAACCCCAAGGCCATGGACACCAATGGAAGTTTTTCATTGTCTTCTTTTACGGATTTAAGCAGACTCCAAACTTACAATCTTTTCTATGAGTATTTTATTTCATCCAAAACCACTTTTCACTAAAAAGTCTAAAAAGAGAGAAGTAACGTTGGTCGGGGTTTGGAAGCCACTTGAGTATTGCTAGAAGAGACTGTTTTGTTTAGCAAACAAGAGGCAAAATGGAGCTATATTTCTTCTTTGTAGTTATATCAATGGGATAAACAATACAGAATTAGATGAGTTATGTGACATGAAAAACTGATGTAAGAACAAATGTAAATAAATACAGATTGAAAGTCAGATAGTCTAAACATTGGAAGACTGTGGTTTTAGAACAGGATTCCAATCACTGTATTAGAAGTAAAAATAAATCTAGCAAGGTTTAAAATGGAACTAATTTAGCTTATATGGAGCATGGTCCAGACTGAAGTGGTGAGGAATAGGACCCTGACTAACTAATTTCTCATCAGGCCTCTTAAAACTAAAAAGGTAGGGAGAAGCACTCCCTCCCTGTCCATCCTGTGAATAAATTGTAGATGTCTCCTACACATTGAGGTGAGAGAGAAAAATACTGCCTATGAGTGTCTCCTGAGAGATCCCAAAGTGATGGTCCCATCAATTCCCATGGTCTGAATTCAGTTTCTTTTCCATTTAGAAGAGAACCAACAGGATTAAAGCTCAAAACCCCAAATTTGGTGAAGTTACAAAGGTATTTTAATTACCCTGGGGTTTTTTTTCAGTCCAAAGTGGATATACTCTAGGGAAGGGGAGGAGTAGTAAGGAGGAAAGACAACAGGATAAGAGGATAGACATGTTGTAACATCAGATGTGCTTTGTACGGCAACAGCACGAAGGTTATAAATCTGCAGTGCTACTCTACTGTAAGACAGACTATGTGTAACCTGCACATACAGCTCCTCTATGACTGCCAAACTTTTCTACTGTTAGATTGAAATCAATCCAAATAGCTTCCTTCTGCTTTCACTGTCCTAGTTATGCCACACTGCAGCAGGGCTTGGCTGTTATTGTGCATACCCTGTTGTACGTGAAGGATTTATGCAAATAACTAGAAAAGGCTGTTAGCAGTTGCTTTGAGATAAGCTTTCTTTTTGGTCACAATGATAAGATTAAAAAGATTATGGCCATAACACATGGCTATAAAATATCCTGATCCTTCACTGGCAGCTGAAATTGCTGCACCTGGACAAATGAGGCATAGTAACTTTTACTCACTATAAAAAGAAGGAAACTAAAAGACACCCCCCCCCCCCCCCCCCCCCCCAGCAGCTACAACAATGAAATGGAAGGAAATTGCAGCCAGTGACGTTTGGTTATTCTCCCAGTTTAAAGCTTTGCCTTGCCATGATCACATTGGATTCAATCAATTCATTCAATAGATCAATGTTTTCTGGGTTTAAACACGGTGATTACATCTTACATGTATATATGTGAAATATGTCAGTTTCACAACAAACAGAAAATAGAAATCATATCTAATAATATTTTATAGACCAGGTGAATATATCATGTTACTTGAAAGTTTTTAGTTGATGTTGTCTCCTAAGGAGTAAAAAAGACTGGAGTGGAGTGCTTCTTTTGACTCACAGAGCGGGTGAAAAGAAGAAATATAATTTTTAATTACAGCATCAAGTACTGAGCCTCCAAAACAATTTTTTCATTGTTGTCTTGTAATGCTTTGCAGCAAAATCTTAGTCCAAGACCTTGACATGACCCATGATGAACAATGAGGTGTGTGATTTTTTGGACTACCTTCAGGGCTGAGCTGCATGGTTTTTAATTGGGTCAAGGCAGACTTATAACAGACTTTAAAGTCTTTTCTATTTTGTTCTTATTGCCATGATAGTGGCTCAGTTTGATAACACAATTTCAGAGCATTATCATGTAAGTAGCTTTCATATTGAATTAGTGAAATATAACAGCAGGATAAGAAAACTAATGCATGTTAGACATCTCGTACAATAAGCTTCTGCATCTTTTCACCACAAAATGACATCTGTGACCTTTCTATTCCCTTTTCAGTATGATCAGTCAGTATGAAAAGCTCTGCTCTATGGTTAAAAATAGATCACCCCACCTAGTAAATGTTGTTCAGCAGAACATGCTTCTCTGCCTTGAAAGCCAAAGAAAGAAGGTAACAGTATGGAATTATATAGGCAAATATATTTTTGTGTTCATATTTTCTGTATTAGCTTGATAAAAATCTGTGACAAGGACAGGAAAATAATTAACTATGGTACTCAGGTACCCCAAATATCTTCCTCCTTGTCCAGAGAAACAATATCCAATGTACTCTAAGCATGCAGGTATTGAAGCCTGATGATAGAGCTGACTTGAAAATTAACCCATTCAGGGAAGGGTCAAATCTCCTTCCTTTGCATGATGAACAAGCTACCTCAAAAAAGGATTCAGCTTTCTCACTTGCCTCTAAGTACATACACTTTTATTTTACAAATGCCGTACTATTTTATTTATGTCATTAATAACTCATTTTATAACTATGCCTGCATAGTTCTTCATCCTCCATAATTCTCAACGAAACTCTTTGCAGTTATGAAAGTTTTTCACCTACAAATGAGAACATTTCTCAAGGAGGGACACCTCTTTAGGTGCTGACAATATAACTTTATTGCTTATTTTATCAATTGGTTACTAAAATAATAATCTATTACAGTGTTTGCTGAATATTTTTATCACTAGCCATCTTCCAAGGATTTGTCTTTATGTTTAATTTCTGATTCAGAGTGTATGGCTTGGAGTTTGGCTAAAGGCTGTTAGACTGTTGGCTGCTGTGATTTGTCACAGTCTCAGCAGTTTGTATAGAGCTGTTTACAAAGAATATTAGTGATATTAATTGAACATGTATGATATGCTCCCAAGTGTGAAAATAATGGTATTTTATAAATAAAACTACGGCTTTGTTGGTAACAGTCTCACAATGAAGAAAAACATCTTAGTCTCTGAAGTTAATGGCAAAAATAACACTTCTCAATGTCAGGAGTTTTGTCAAATTGTTTTCCTGTGTTGAATATGGTTAGTAAAAAATGACCTTATTTTGAAGATTGGTCACATTGCACAGAAATTGGAAAAGGAAGAGTAACTGTCAAATCTAGGTGTAAGCCACATGACAAGTACAGCAATAAAATAAATAATGATAATAGTAATAATATTTTAAAAGCTATCTGTTATGTACCATGAAAAAGAAGGGAACTGAGAGTTTTGTAAGTCGGTTTTGATTCACACAGAACTGAATATTTGTACTTTACCCACCACTACCTGCTTTCTGTTCCTTTACCTTTAAAGGCTTATGCCCAGTGCTGTTGAACAGCTGTGGGTGCTGATGGTATAATCCCAGCACACTGTCTTTCAGCTTCATTTTCCAAACAAATCAAGCAGGAGCAGCAGCACTGCATTGGTTTGATAGGCCTGAGCACATCTAGAATATGTTAACTGGAGAGTAGATGCTCTCTATCTTGGCAGAATCTGTCTCTATCCTGAGGACTCCATTCAAAAGTAGAGTAGAACTATGGTTCCCTTTTCTACAGACAGAAAAATAAACCATGAAAAAGATTTTAAAATTCTTCTACTGCCAGCAGAAAATATATCACTGGATGATGATTTAGATAGATATAACCACAAAAAATAGAGATCAGCATCCAAGAGAGTTGTACACAGTCCACAGAAATATGAGAAGTGTGTGACAATGGCGCACTAAAATTCCATGCCTTACCATTTTTCCTCTTTGAGAAGTATTGGCCTCCTTTTCAAATGATAGGTACAACCACTAAACCCCTGGTACCAATCTCGATGGTGGGCAGAGCCGCAAACCTTAAATCATGTGAATGATACCAAAAGCACATGTTTAATCCTTGGAGAGCAGTGTTTCTCTACACAGGTATTATTTAAATTTGTCTCTCAAAATTTGGGAATGAAGGAATTAACTTGGGGGATAATACACAAATATATTTGATGCCTTGATCCCCAAATCTCATAATGAGCTACGACAGTTTTCTTGTGATGTTGCTGAGAGAGCCTGAATTTTTGAAGATATAACCTGACTGTTATGTATTTGTCTTGCTCTGTTTACACTGAACTAAAAGAAGGAAAAGTACAGATCTGGAATGGGTTTTATAATAAACCCTTTACAACAGAGATATTTCTTTGGTTTTCCTCCTTGGAGGACCTGGCAAATAAAGAACCATATTAGGACATAGTACACAGATTTAAGTAGCTTCTGAAGCTAAGCAGTAGTTTTGCCTTGTGACTCTCAGGTACAGGGAGAGCAGCCATAATTTAATGGATTAAATTTGAGTTTAAGAGATTGGAAGATCCAGTCTGTTGAATGAACCAGCCCTTCAATAATAATGCGAGGTTTTGGTGGAGGCTAAAGACTCTGAACCTCAGTGACCTGGCTTATCTGTACAACATGGAAAGCGAAGTTGTTATCTGAAAACACAACAGGTGTATGAGGCACTAGGAAATATAAATTATTAATAAAACTGGGCTTGGTCAGAGATTTTCCATATCATATCTTTCTTCCCCCTCCTGTATTTGAATATATGACAGTTGAATTTAATGAGGGGGAAAAAAAAACAAAATCAAAACCAACAAATTTCTTGTAGAGCATATATATATATTTTTTAAATTCTTGATAGTTTTAATTTTTTTTTTTAACCTGATAGATAAATAGGAGTTCAGGACTTCCACGGGGAGTTGCTACTTAAGTACCTATCCTTCTGGTTTATTTTATTTTGCATTTTCACAATAATATCTTTCAATTAGCATCCCTACTTTCCCACTCTGTCTTTAGGCTGCTTTGTTGCAACTACAAGTTTTCATGAACCTTCTGTTCCCCAACATTCTCTCTTGGCTTTTGTATTCATACTTGAGTTTGTTCAGAGACTTTGCTTGTAGATGACTTTAGCAGTTATAATTAAGAGTAATTCCACAATATCAGCAATAAGGAGGATTCTCATTTACCTTATAGTAATAAGCCTCATCAGATTTTATGTATCCCTAGTACAGTGCTTTTCTTCTGGTCTCTGCTAAACACCAACATTTTGCAGGCTCATGGAAAATTTTACCCTGTGTTTGCTGACAAAAAGCCTATGTCTTGACTAAAGTCTTAACTTCTCTTTCAGTAATAATAATTTTTGAGGAGTAACAGATATAATCCAGCTGCATGCTTTCTAGAATTACTAGAGAGATTGGGCCCCAAAAAACAAAAAAGTAATTCAGATGGAAAGAAAGAAGATTGTTGTGTCCTTTTGTGCCCACAAATTTATTAACATCACTGTCATTTTCTTACCCTATGTAACCATACTAGTGCAAAACTTCCCATACCTCCACTGAATGAAAAACAACCAAAAAAAGCTACACCATAGTAAAAAAGGAACGGATGTTGCTTGCCTGGAAAGAAATTTCCTGTGTGCACTACTAATCTGGTGACTCTGTAGGATCGTACCATGCATGTTGTGTTTGACTCTGGAGAACAAGAACTTGTTTCTCAGAGACTAGGAGCTGGAATGGTGACTGGAGTTTCCATCAGTGTATCAGGCTATAAAAACAAATTAGTCTGTTCGTTTGTGTAGCACTTGGAGCAGAATTTCACTAAAGAGCACCTGTATCGAAAGTAAAACCTCATGTTGAGTTATAGCTTAGTTGAAAAGAGCTCAGATGGTAGTTAATCCATCACACCTTAATGCACTTTTCTCCAGGGGGTAAGTTACACTTACAGATAAAATGAGGATGTTGTTCCTAGTCTAATTTTGTTTTTCTTCACTTCCCAGTCACTGCATCTTATTGAGCTTCTCTCTACCAGTTTAGAGATCCTTTACATACCAGAGAACTTCTCCCTATGTAGGACATAGTGACTTTCTTTTTGATAAGATTCTTAGCCTCAGTTGCTTAGCTCTTTCAGTCTCCTACAGGAATGTTCTACTGAAATTTTCCTCAAGTTTAATTAGTCAACTGCATTTTTGAACCTTTCCTCTCCCTGGTTCTTCCACCCCAAAATAATTCCACAAAAAGTTGGATATCTTCAGAGCCCAACAGAAGTCATCAGAGAACCATGGGGAACAGGAATGTACCCCTACCAGTCTTAGGCACCATCATTCCATCTGCTTACTGCTTTCTTATCTCAGTTTTCCTGTCTTTAGACATCCAAAATTTCTCTTATGGAAAAGAGATGATGGAAGGGAAACATCACAGGGTTTTTACTTTTTTTTCTTTAAGTTTCGATTTTCTTGCACAAGTTTCTATTAAAAATTTGACTTATACAGCAAATTTGGCCTGAGATATATACCTGCTATATAGTATGGGGTTTATTTAAATAATATAGGGTTTATTCATGTTTTTTTTTTTAAGCTGTCTGATGTATGTAGAAAATACTCAAAATAAGATTTTCACTCAAGGGTCTTTGGGGATTCTGTTGAAAGGCAAGAAAATCAATTTTTTATATAGCATTGTTTCAGGCATGGTTTGAAGCATGCACTTATTTATCATTAAATCAGGTTCTATGAAATGTAGACAAACAAAATAAAAATGGGAAATTAAATATTCTACATTTGTACAGCAAATCCTATGTACTATTTCAAACAAATTTAGAGTGGCAAATAAAAACCTTTTTATTCCTGCAGGACAATGAAGCATAGAGATGATTGATGTATCATCAGAAGCTCCACAGATGAACTAATCTGAGATGCACCTAAAGTATGAGTCCCTCTTCCCCTATTTACAGTGCCTTTTTACAGAACCTACTAAACTTTGTAAGGATCAGAGTCAACTTAATTTCTTTTAAGTTCAGTCAGGAAAGAAGTTATTCCATAGAACTGTTTGTTGAATAATGTATTTGGATGGAGATTGTTCAATCAGCTCTATGAAAGTACAATGCTTGCAACTGCATGTGAATATATGTTGTAAGAAGCTCAAGTACTAGAAGTAGTTCATGGGCTCTTCACAGCAAGCAATCACTTATCAAGCCACATGACAGCAAGGTGTATGATCACAACATCAGTTCAATGCAAAAAGTGGTTTTCTGAAGAAATCATGACAGCTGGCTTATAGATAACTGTACTGCTTTTGCTGTCAACTTTTAAATAATAGGCTATAATACAAAAAAAAACCCTACCAAAAGCTCTTGTAGGAAAAGTGTCTTGAGTGAAATGTTTGATTTCTAATATTTCAATATGAGATTTAACAATTTAACCCTTGAAAACTCAAGAGCCTGCTCAGCTGAAAGATAAAAGAGACAAGAGACTTCATCACGAAACTAAGATATAGAATCATATTTATCTAATGCCTCAGAAGTAAGTGAGGAAAATATACTGCATATTCAAAAATTTTAAAATTTTTGTACTTTGTGTCCATGTCTTCAAAGTATGAGTATATAAGAACATGGTCAGTTCCAAGGGTTTTCCTACTTTTTGTGTTTGCATTAATCTGTATCAAGTTCTTCTTAGAATTTACCCCTCAAAATAAGCAAGGAATTTTCTGTGTTATAACAACTTAGAGGAAGATATGAAACATTGAATCAATGTTTTGTTTTAAATTTTTTATAAACTGAGTAAAGTGTATTCAAAGAAGAAGCAGTGATCCCCAAAGACAGTGCAGGCAATCTTGGTGATTTAGCTGCACCAGTTGAATAACTGCAGTCAAATAAAACTAGAAACATAGAAGGAAAGGGAAAAAGACAGAAACTGAATTATATTTACATGCATATGTGTCCTGGAGTTGCCAGAGTTGCCAGATTTCTATCTCCTCCTTCTGGTAAGTTTGAGGACAGAGATAATTAACTGATTACATTAAAATGGAATGATGAAAGGGAAGTACATCCCAATATTGTCCAACGGAATGATATGGAGGGTTGAAAAACCTCAGCATCTATCACCCTGATGTCTGTGAGAGGATTCATTGCTGAAGTTCAAAACAAAAAGCTAAAATAAGCCAAAGTATAGTGAGAAGAAATAACAAAAGAGACCACCAGCGCTCTGAGGGGTGATCTGAGAATCATCCAAAGGTTCCTAGTTTTGGCCAGAACAGCAGTTTGGAGCTAGAGAATTTCATACAGGTGAAGAAGTTCAAGGAGAAGGTTGACCAAAGACTGCTAAGCATCTCACCCCTTAACTTGGTAATGCATGCAGGCTTTTTTCTATAGTCAGCAAGAAAAGCAAAGCATTTCTGAAAGCTTCCACAGGGCCAGTCTGATATTTTCACCTTTCCCACTGACTTTGTAAAGCAAATCAAGTCATCTCCATGATGAGACGCAGCAGGCCAAGGGACTGGGAAGGAGAAGTTTGGGTTGACTCATCACACACATCTAATGAAACTTCACCTTCCCAGTCCCTTGCCATACTGCCTACATATATTATGAGCTTTTACATAGGTGTTCACCCAGTTTCAAACCTAATACCAAGTCTGAGCTGTCACTGACTTTCCAAAAGCTGAATTCTCTTTTGACAGAATGTGCTTTGGAGCTGGATTTTGAAATAATCACAGACTGACTGTAGTAAGAGCCAAAAGACAGGAGAGCTAAGATTTCAGCTCTTATGGCATCAGAGAATAGAAGCCAAGAGATATTATATCGCAGGGTAACCTTTTCCAGGGGATATTTTTGGGAAAATTTCTCCCTATTCCTGCCTGAGTAGAGCCATGGCACAAGAAAAATGAACAAGCTCACTCAGTTGTATAAAACAATGAAAAAGGAGACTGGCTGCAGCTGTCATCCAAACATGACTTTAGAATGATGAAGTTTTTATATTATGTCTTTTCTCCTTTTGTATTGAATTTAGCTGAGAGATAGGTATTATTTATTCAACAGGTACAGATATATTTCTCTACATGTGCAATAACACTACTTCAGATTCCCCAAGAAAGCTATGGATATCTCAAGCAAGAGATACCCATATTATCTCTGTGACTGTTGAAACTCAAATTATACCTACACGTTATGTGAGGGGTCTGAACCTCTGTTGGTTGAACACCCGTATGAGGCTCATACTGTGTTTCTTATGATTTATCAAATGAGGTCAACAAATACCTACTCGTAGCTCTTGTCATACATCTTTCTTGGAGAGGATTGAGAAGTTCCTCAGAAAAAAAAAAAAGCTGATTTCGTTCTGTTCTGGTGGTGAGAATAAATTGCCGTAGACAGACTTCTGTTGTCTTCTTTAAGAGAGTGAGCAAGTCTATAAATACATACTTTCTTTCTGATGTTCCTCAGGATGCAAATATTTCAAATAATTTTAGTTCTAAATGTAAAATTTATATATGCAGTGTTTGAACGCAGTGTTTTCCACTTTGCTGTTTGCATACGTGCAGCTACATTCTATTTCTTCTTTTTGCTACTTATCTTAATCTTAAGCAATGAAAATATTTGGATGGTCATCTCTACTCTGGAAGGGACACAAACAGTGTAAACACAGAAATGAACAAGAATGTTTGAGGGACTGATGGGTGAGGATTAAAACTAAACAGAGGAAGGGAAAAGTAAAGACTTTAAGAACTATCTTAAAGGAGAGAGAGAAAATGAGAAAGAAAATAGAAAGCAGTCTGTAAAGGAAAAAGGGATCCTCACTGGGGTGAGAGAAAGCAAATGACAGGGAAAGGACAACAAAGCAGAACTGACTGAAGTGGGATTTGAAAGGGAAGATTCACATATCTCAGGGTCTCAGCATGTCGGATTTTGTTTGCTGGGTTTTTTTAGTTTTTTAAATGTCTTCACAAGGAAAGGGAGAAATTTTATTTGCAATTTTATCACAAAAGGAAAAGTATGAGTCTTCCAAAACCAATAAGGTGCCTTGAAATGTGTGTTTATTATAATAAAGTAAATATGTGAATGAACCCATCTTGATTTCATTAGTATATATTTGCAATAACAGCAGCAGTAGGTGTAAAAACAGTGGAGATTTTTAGAGGAAGTGGCAAGAAATGTGAGTGATAAATGAAGAACTATTTTTTTTCTAAAAAGGAAAAAGAAAAAGAAATACTCAAAAGAGAGGGGAAAAAATAAAAGATATAAAACCAGAAAAAATGAAATTCAAATATGACACTGGGGGAGGGGGTGGATGAAGATAAAAAATAGAATAAAATTACCTACCAATCATATTTTTAAATTTATGAGTTACATCATCCATCTTAATCTCATCACAATGTCACATCTGAGTGCCTAAAGGCCAGAAAGGGTTTAATTTCACCCCTCCCCCCCAATAGGTAGTTAAGAGATTATGACATCAAGTCATTATTCCTGTTTATCACTTTGCCTCTGCTTTTGCTGTGGCAGCAAAAGAACTGTTTTGCAGTGGAGCATTCAGTGCATGGATCCCAGTTCAGCAATATCAGCTTTGGAAGGCTGCTTTGTCACCCGTTTGTTTATCTGTTTGTTTATCTGTTTGTTTACCTGTACTGGGAAAAGAGACCAGCCAAAGCAAATCTCATGGATCTGTGAGACTTCTCCTCACTTTCCTCTCCTCTCAAAAGCCCAATTAAATCCCACTGTAGCCACTACCCATACTACTGCTCTGTTTTCTGATGATAAAATATCCCTGTCCTTTCACACACAGATAGGCTGAATACCAGAGAAGGGATATGGCCTCTCAATGTGGAGACAAGCCAAGTTCTAGCAATGACAAACCCTCTGACCACTGAAAAGCTTATGAGCATCAGGAACTCTGGTTTTAAGAGGTCCCATGCTCTTCTCTGATATAATTGATATTATGATTACTTTGTCCAATGTAAAGTTTGAGTCATTGCAAAAACATAGATATTGGGAAGGAGAAATGGCACTTTAAAAATAATAATAAGTCTTAAAAGTAATATTAACATGAACCTAATTTATATTTTTAATATTTACAGTATTCAAAGCTATTTTCACATAAATTTAGAAACAAAATTATTTTTATTTGGTCTTTATTTTTTTTAATAAACCTTAAGACCCATGTCTCTATGAAGGGTTTGTCTGACAGATTTATATTGAACACTATTTATGGACCTAACTAAGCTACAATGACCTCCCACACAGATTTCCTCAAATGAGGAACAAACAGGAAAAGAAATATTGAGGGGAAGAGGGATTAGCCTTCAGAAGTATTTTGTAACATTGGAGAAACTGTCCTTGTGATATTAATGAAATGAAGGCTGGGTATTATGATAGGAAAGACAATAAATAAACAGAGATAAAAGTAACCCCAGGTTAGAGTCCTATTATAAACTTTTACAGGAGGAAAAACTTTTCTCCAGACCTTGCAGAAAGGTGCAAAGCTGTATTTCAAGAAAAGATAGGTACAGTGTGGTATTTTCATTGACACTTTTTTTACTTTTGAAATTACCCAAAATTATTCAGAATAAATTAGCACCATTGTGCTGTCAGATGTAAGGAAGGTGAAAAGCTTCCTGATTACCACTAGAAAACCAGCAAAAGTGAAGATTGGAGATTTAGTGGCATTTATAGGAGCATTTGTTCTGGGATCCATGGAGCTGGCAGTGCTCACTTGTGTACCTTGCAGAGAAATAATTACATCATGGAGAACAGCAAACTCTCAGAAAGGGCAAGGAAGACTGCATGGCTAGCAGAGGAGAGACATTATGTTAGACATAGCAGAGCTCATATCCACCACCCCGCTAATGATTTGGTCGGGTAGAGCCTCTGACTAATGCAGGCAAAAGGAAAGATGTGACAAATCAGGCAAGCAGTTGAAACACAGAATGTCTGTGGTAGTTCTTTCTGATTCACATACAGAAAGACTGGTAGAGAGAAATTTGCCAGCTTCATACATATGCTACTGAGATTGCAATCAAAAGTCCCTTAATATCTGCACAGCAAAATACCGCTTTTCCAGGAAACAGAAGTGTGATGAATTCTGACCTGGCAAGCACAATGGCACTCAAAAAAAAAAAAAAAAAAAAAAAAAAAAAAAAAAAAAAAAAGTTGAAGAAGACAAGGTTTGGTTTTCATGCAGCCAGTATGAACAACTGCACTAATACTAATCACCATTTTTCATCATACTTGCGATGATTTTGCTGCTGCCACAGTTTTTGGCCTCATACAAACTGCAGACAGTATTTTCCAACTCATGTTGCCCCTGTTTCATGTAACTTGAAAAGTTCCAGGGGAAATTTATTGATGGATTCAGTCTTATTTTCAATCATCATATAAATACTTCTTAGACAATGAAATCTCAACTATGTTATTTTTGTGATTTTTTGGGGCACAAATAGTAAGTGCCAAAACATTCATCAGGTTTATTGATCTGCTTTCTAGAATAAACTAGATGTAGTAAAAATTTTACTGCAATTTTGTGAATGACATTTTTTGTAAAATAATAATGAGAAAACTTTTTTAAATGTACCTGAAAGGGAAGGCTAGCTCTGAAGAGAAAACAGAAGATTATTTTAGTGTGGGATAGGATGAAATCCAAAGAGCAGGGTAGGATCAAATGACAAATAAGAATCTGTATATACTGTGGAAGAAGTCATGAAAATAAATTGAAGCTTGAGGGAAGGATGGAATGGAAAAGGACAAAACTAATAATTTATTTACCAATCCAGTCATTTAAAATTCTAATTTATGTACCCATCTATCTCACTCTATGCTGTGTGTAACAAAACTTTCATCAATACAATATAAAGACATCAAGTCCTTGAGCTTTGTCCTCCCCCTCCCCTGGAAGCACTGGAGGATATTTTATTAATGATTACTCCTGCCTCAGATCTCCCTCTCCTGAAGGTGAGGAGGCAGTGAAGAAGCTGAGCAAGGGCTGTTATTATCATCTTTGGCTCTGATTCCTTTACTTCAGACTCTCTCTAGAAAAAGGTTTGGAAATACCTGAAGAGAAATGAGCTCACTGGGGAAATTATCAGCTTCAAAAACCCAAATATCACCACCAACCACACCATAATAAAAAAGTCTGAAACAAGCTCATTTCTTTCAGGACACTTTCTTTTCATGATGTTGCCAGCTGGAAGAGCTATTGATGTACAGCTGCTCTAACCTTGGTCTGTGTTGTCAGGGCATGCAGCTGTAGAGCAGAGCAGAGTGCTGCTGTGACATGTGCATGATGGTTCCCTCGAGGGACTTTTGTGTCTCTCTTGATTCAGCACCACAGCACTGGACATCATGGAAGCCTTATTTTTACAGTACATTGTGCTGTGCCTCCAAATACTGTGTTTGTGAGATTAATGACCCTCCCTTCTGCTCTGAACTCACAGTTTACACATGCTAATAATCATATCACTTCATGTCACACAGGCATCCTTTTGTGTGTCCTATTATCATATATTTCATTCTCAAAAATATTTTAAGATATCAATTAAAACCTATCAATTATATTCACTCTTTATCTAATATTGTTAGACAGTGATTTCCAAAGCATTTTATAAACTTGTTACTCTGGTGTTTCAAAAACTGAGGCCACTACGCTCCAATAATAAGTCTGCTCATTGATTTTCTAGGTGGGACTGAAACTCTCACCCCAGTAATTTATAATCTGGCATTATCTAAACTCCTGAAGAGAAATGTACAACATAAAAATACTTGAGATGAGCTGAGAACTTTAGAATAGATTTATCAAACACATTATTTGATAAAACACAACAGGTCTTCTTGAATATATTTCACCAACCTCAAGTGAAACTTCATAGTAACATAAAATATTAAAAGAGAACAGCCTTAGAAGCAACTCCCAGCTGCTCAGAGCAATAGCAAATCATGACAATAAAGGTAAATCTATGATCAGAATGGTCAACTCAACAAGAGTGAGATTTTCTACAGGTAGTTCTATGTACCTACATCTCTTTACATTGTAATCACCATCTTGGTAATGCACTTTCAAGAAAACGAAACAATAAGCATAACACATATTTCAAACAGAAGTATCCATTTTTAAATAGGTATTTAACCACTACATTGTTACAGACATACTGGAATCCTAACACAAATAAACCTCGTTCAGAATGTAATTTGATTATATTAATTGGCTGTATGTTTCCAAATCTTAATGTTCCCTCAGGTTATAATTCTGATAGGTTTTCCAGTTTCAAAGCATTTTCTTTTATCTATGTAACACTAGCTATGACTTGCACATGTTTTTAGTCAAATTTTAATCTTCTCAGGTGAAAAATCCTTTAGCCAAGAGCTGGTATTTGTGAGTTCTGTACATTCTTGTCTGTTTTAGTCCCATTTTCTTCCATTCAAGCAGGTCATAAAAATTTCAGCCTTAAACTGATAATCTAAAATCACAAAGCAACCTGAAACTGATTTATTTTTTAAGTACATTGCTTTCATTCAGTACATTTTTATTCTCACTCTATATAAAGCAGCATGGAAGGAGCTGGACTGGTGCACAAGTAAGGCAAAAATGCATGTTATTTCAGATGCTCTGAAATGTTAAGCAGGACTAGTCACAGAAGGCTCTGGAAGATGAAAGTTACCAGTTAAGAAAAAAGACAGTGAAACAATACATAAGAGTCTTGATTTCAGATCTCTTACTGGAGAGTATTTCTCTCAAGCCTGGGGCTTGGAGGCTTATCTTCCAAATGGCACTTAAAATGCAGGCAAAAGTTCCTAAATGCCAGTTTCAGTTTTGAATTGACTATTATCAGGATAATTGAGTGCATAGAAGGATATGCCCCAGCTACAACTAAGGATATTGCAACTTTCACAACATCTTTACTTTCAGATGTCGACAGTATCAACAGAATTTGAGCTACAAAACTGGAAATATACAGGATTAAGAAAGAAATAATGGATTTAATAGCAGTTAGGTGAACATCTATCATAGCATCCCTGAAAGTATCTGTGTAACATTGCATTGTCTTTCTGTGTTTCCACAGAGAAGTAATTATCAGAGCTGATGTTACCACAGAGAGTACTAGAGGGAAAAAGCAACCTACAAAGTAAAGAACCAGCAAGTAGAGATATGAACTATCCCAGTTCGTGATATGAGCTGTGCTATTTTCTCTGCAGTTCCCTGTTGAGCTGCATAGGTAAGTGCTGGGTGTAATCCATAGCAAAGGAAGAGAAGTCATAGAAGAGATCACCAGCGATCCAAGAAGAAGCCATGGGATCATCCCAGCTATTCTGCGCTTGATTTTCAGCAGCAGCCAGTGGGTGACTTTGATTATTTTTACACAGTAGAGTACATAGAGCCATGTACTGAACCACAAGCTGGCATGGTTCACAAACATCCACACAGCACCAAAGTCTTTGTACACCGACTCCAACTTAAGCACATCTGCAAAGTAGAGACTGTGGATGTGCATCAGGACAGTCACCTGCAAGATGAATCTTGATGTGCTCAGAAAGATCAGGATCATGTCAGCAGAAGAAATTTTTTTGCTTTTGATCCAGTTAATGATATTAACAGTTGTAATAAATCCATTTCCAATAAATCCAACAACAACTTCAATAGCTACAATGCTTATTGAAATTATAAGAACTGGTGGCAACATCTTGCTGCTTTGGTCACTTCTGCCTGATTAGCCTGTGTAGCTGTGCAGGAAGTTGAACAGTTCTGATGGTACCTGACTAGTTCCAGCTCCTGACTGTTCACCTTATACTTAGGAACAGAAAGATATCTGCAAATGATAGTGGATCTGGAAATGATAGTGAGGAATTATTGATGTTCTTCCTGAATGTGCAAATCAGAGAAAGATTTAATGATTAACCTTTAACATGCATAAGATTTGCCTATGCTTTTCCTTAGGGATGTGAGATAGCCAGCTGTATTAACCTACACATCTTGTGTCCAATTGTTTATATTCTTGTCTCGAGTGACAGAAAGCTCTGTGGCTCTCTGGTAACAGCAGTACCTGACAATGTGGAAGGCAATGCACCATGAAACCCAACAGAAGCAGCAGCATATGTCAGGAGACAAAGAGGTCTTATATTGTAACTAGTATCTTTCAGGCTGTGTTGAAGGTCTATAAAATATAACTAGACCAATCAAATGCAACTGCTTTAATATGTAGAAAATTATACAGCCTCCAGCCCTATCCTAGAGGAGCACTCCAGACAATAAAGTTGTATTTATCCGAGGATTATTGCTACCTTTAGGTGACCATTTCTTAGTGATCCACCTAAAAGAACACTAATAAAAAGCCCACCTTCTGCAGCTGTTTCACTATCTCAGCTTCTATCTCACCCACATGCCACAGAGCTTGTTAGTCTAGACAGTGAATTTAGACCTGTTCTGCATTATAAATTGAAAATGTGTCATCCATCTTCATCCATGACTTTGGCTGATACTGTAGTGAGCACAGTCCAGAACAGTGGTGGGCCCCACTAATCTGCATCCTGCATTAGTGCTTATTTATAAAGAAATATGTCTGGTTTAGAGAACAATGTGTCCTCACCTTCTCAATTCCAGACCCATGAATCCAACCGATGAATATAACATTGGCAAATTTATATTGTCTATATATTTTCTTGAAATAGAGAAATATGAAATACAATGATGAGTTTGACAACAGGGTGAGAAGCAACTGAGATAATTTGGCCACTGCAAAAAAGTCTGGAATTTTTTTGACAGTAAAATATTTACTGTTTTTGTGGGAAAGTTGGTAGTTGTTTCTGGAGTCCATTTCTTAACAGAGTAAAATATTTCAAAATAAAAGATAGACTGAGCTTCTAATCTGGACATGGTAAGAACTGTCAATTGGATTTACTTCTTATCATTATTTTCATGCTTCAAGTTTTTTGTTGAGTTACTAAGAAGACAATAAGTAATAGTTATTCATTAACCTATTGAAATGAAAAGCTATGAAGACTTAAAATCTTCATAGTTTTTTTTTTCTGTCAGTAGTTCGTTAATATTAAACCTAGATTCCATTTTAGGTTCTTGTAATCTCAAAAACTAGGAGCTTTTTCCTTTAAAAAATGAACATGCTTTTGTTATCACAACAATGCAACTTGTAAAAAAATAATTGAGACATATTTACAAAATATCATATATAAGTTTCAGATTTTAAAAACCCAAAAGAATAAAACAAACAAGAAAACAAATAAACAAGTTTAAACTAAGAACACATTGGTGTATTTACTTTTTCTAACATTCGTTGCCAGTATTCAAGAGTGGAAAAGGCATATCTTACTAAGGAAAAAAATCACAAAGTGTAGCTCAATGACTACTGTGTATTTTAAAGCTATATGCCTAGAGCTTCCTGCATACAGAATATGCATTATATAACTATAATAGTCAGTTACTAAAAAAATGTAGGTTTTAAGTTACACAAGGGAACATGAAAATATTACTTTATTTTTATGTACTTATGAAAAAACAGCACTGCAATTATAAAGTGGAAGAATCTAAACCAGAAAATACATTCTAGAAAAGTGCATGACTAAAGCGAATTCTCAGATGTTCCAACAGTTACAAAATTCTGCTCTATCTTCATATCAAAATTGAGAATTTTAAAGAAAACCATAGCTGAGCTTTACCTGCTTATACCATTTTCCTGTAAATGAGGCCCAAAGTGGGAACAATTTACTGAGAACAAAGTAACATTCCTACAAAAGAACATTCCGCCCTTGCGGACTCCCACCAGCTCCTTCAAAAAGTAGCTGCCCCTCAACCTATGCACCCTGGGAGTATTTAATCCTTCTCAACTCAGGTAAAGGAAAGAACCTGTTCCTCAGTGCTCTGTCAGTGACCTCAGTCTAATGAGCTCTGCTCTTAGGAATGGTTTCTAAATTTTCTCTTGCTTTGTGTCTCAGTTCAGGAGTTCCACAATGAACTGCTGTGATCTCGAGGGGTTCTCCAGAGGATGAGTTTACTCATGAATGCTGGTGACATACACCTGCAGGCACCAAAGGTCTGGTTTATGTGTCACAGCAACTTGACCACACCTGACACCAGCTCTAGACTGGAAATTATCATAGTCTCATCTTCTGTTATGCAGATGCTTGAATGTGCTCATTCCCCTTCTTCCTCTTTCCTGACCTCACAGATAGGGTTGCCACATTAATGCTCATTAGCAGACCTACTTTTGAGCTACAGAATTAATCTTCATGGTCAGGCCAGATATAACTGTCAGAGGAGACACAAGAGATCCTAAAATATATCAGACTTTCTTGAGCTTAATCTCTGAGAGAGCACTTGTGTGAATTTATAAAAGTAATTGATTTACAAAGTAAAGCAGACCAGAATTTCTTAAAAATTATCACAGGAAAATGTTAGCATGACACAAATAAATACTAGAGAGAAGTGTCTGAATTTATACAACAATTTCTCTTGGAACATAAATTTCACTGTGTCCAGAGAAGTCAAGTTCAACCCACAGATCGCACCTTTCCTCCTTTGATTCGTGTATTCCAATTAACAACAGCAATAAATATGCTTCACACAATCTGTATAAGAGTTTTAATTGTTGAAGTAGTAGAGAAATTTTTGCGGCAGAACAAGCAGTTTCCAAATCTTGTAAAGTACTGCCTGTTCAGCTCATACAGAGGTCCACAATGCACCAATTTGGTGGTATCTGGTTAATCTTTCAGTATTTCACTGTGAGCAAGAAGTGTGTGAATACAATACTGAAAGATCTATTTCTAATATGTTCAGAAAGATGCATGCCTTGGAAATGTCCCTGATGAATCATCCAATTATGGTCACAGTTTCACAATTTTTAGTGAAAAGTAATTTTCTTTGGCTTCATTGAGGATAGAAGAAATTACATGTCCAATAAAACTGGCTTTTTCCTCTCTTAAATTTGTTGCTACTATTAAGACTTTTAGTTTTGGTGTGATGTGACAGGTACTCAGACTGCCACCACCCTACATTATCCTCACTCAGCTCTCACGATGCAGAGTATCATTTGGGGCCGTCATCAACACCAATCAAAATGCAGATCAAATCTAAAAATTGAAGGCTTTATGACGTGATGGCTCCAGCACATTCAGAAAACAAACAAAGAACTAAAACTCAACGTGTTAGAAATGCACAGGTTTCAGGGAGATCTCATAACACCTTTCAGTGTCTAAAGTCACTAAAGAGAGCTGTAGAGGGATTTTTGAAAAGGGTGTGGAGTGATAGGACAAGGGGGAATGGCTTTTAACTGAAATAGGGTAGATATAGTTTAGATGTCAGGAAGAAATTCTTTTCTGTGATGGTAGTGAGGCACTGGAACAGGTTGTCCAGAGAGGCTGGGGCCTCCCCATCCCTGGATGTGCTCAGTGTCAGGCTGTATAGAGTTTTGAGCAGCCTGGTCTACTGGAAGGTGGCCCTGCCCATGGAAGTGGGGGTTGGAACTAGGTGGTCTTTAAAGTTCCTCCCAACCCAAATCATTCTATGATTACATGATAACTCAGTGATAGGATCCTGCAGTCTTCCTCCTGTCTCCTATCTAAAGGCAAAGGAATACCTGTAAAGCTGTAATCCTGGAATTTCATTTTGAGATTATATTCAGAGAGAAAAATCATAGAAGAGTTTCAACTTTTTGCTCACATCCTAATGACATTATGACTTCATTCAACAAGTGTTTACCATTTGCTGATGTGATGAATAATGTGTAATTCTACCAAAACTAAATTACAGCATTTGGGAAACAATTCAAGAAACCAAGAATGAACATTACCTGGATCACAAAGATTGAATTTCCTGATGAAAAAGACATGAGAATAATTTATTATTGTTTGCTCATCCCATGTGATAGAAAAAAAAAAAAAAGGTTTATTTAGTGTTGGAGGAAGGACACTGCTTTCCAGACAATCATAGTTAATTAAATTCTGGTGGTGTAAGAGGCTACAAGAGCCTCATGACATTTGTTCACCTCTACATCATGAGCTCCTTAGCAAATAAGCTTTTTACAGCCCATAGTAAATTACAGACAACATTTATTGTATCGTAAAGTCCATCTCTGATGGAAACCTCTGAGCACCAGCATAAGACAGTGAAGTACAGCTAGTATTAAGATCCTTATACTAAAATAATTGAATAAAATAAATCATGGAAGAACATGTCTGGCCTACAAAAGAAAATTTGCAAGGATTATATAGGAGAGCCATCAACATCTGTGTTTAACGAACATGGCCAGAATCAGCATTTTGGGTTCTATTAATGGCTGATTGCATCTGTAACACTTTTTTAAATGGTTTATCAACTGTTCCTCACATGTTTGACAAGGTATAGAAGGCTTGTGAACTTCAATAAAATATCCTGTCTGTGGAAAACAGAAATAAATTATGCTGCTGTTTAACACATTTGAGACTTTATATTGTACAAGTAAGTTATGTTGAAAAATATATCAAAAACGAGTGTGAAAGGGTGATAATCTATTTTAACATTAATTTGCAAGTTGTCATGCTGTTGTCATTATTGTACTGGAGATAGTGTTCTGTTAATTTCAGTACCACAAAAATATTTATTTTTTTAAGGAATGACTGTCAAAATGGAAACCCCGACAGACTCAACTAATGAAAAGAGTCCTCTGAAATTCATGCAAGAGGTCAAGAAGATTAAACTGTGTAAAACACATGAAAAGGAAGATGCAACTTTAATTTTAAATAAGTGAGAATGCACACACCCCAAGAGCAACAAGAAGACAATAACAACGAGCTAGTGAGGACTATCAGTTGCTCCTTGCCATGGTGAAAAGGAGATTAATATAAACTCTCATTAATTTGAGATAGTATTTGTAAAGGTGAGTTCATTATTTATACCATACAAAGTGTGAAAGGTTTGTAGACCTCCTCTGAGCATGCTCTTTCCTGCTTTCAAGAGTCAATATGTCCAAAGGAATGGAGTGATTTACTGAGCCAGATTTCTCTACAAATAAAACAAGATTAAAGAAAGACTGTGAATTTGGTTTACTCTATTAAGGAAGATGTTAAAATAGTGCACTAAAAGTTGAAAAATTATAGGACAATTAGCAAGCTTCAGTTTGACAATATCTTCTTCTTGACTGGTCCAGCTTCTCCATGTATTCAGGAGATTTTCTTTTCTTCTTTCCCCTCTTCTAGGGATGCTTTATCGGTCTGGCTTAAACAACTCTTGTTGTTGAAATAGGAATTGGTTTTCACATGTCCTTAACAAGACCAAAAGGTTAGACAGCAGCTTCTGGTTTCTCTTTCCCCAAACCATAGCTGCAAGAACAGGCCTCTTATTTTCCATATCTGTTACATTTTATGGTTAGTGCATGCCTTTCCACATCACTGGGTTTTCCTGCTCACAAAGTTGTCAGGGACTACAGTGAAACTTCTTGCAGTGATCCTTGCGCTAGACTCAGCACTTAAAATTTGTGCTTAGCTTCATCCAAAGAATAAATACACACTTCTTACACAGGTGACAGACTTGTATATTGGAGCATATTTTTTGAGTCAAGTTACTTTATTCTATCTTTTCTTATGCTTCAGATACACTGCCATCACCAGCAGTTATCCATTTCGTGACCCCAGTTTAGAGATAGCATTCTTTAAAGCTGTCTCTATTCATGACAGTCTTTTTAGCATACAGCTGGTCTTAAGATTGCTTGTAGACTACCAACACCTAAAGATAAGCACAATCCTTATAATGGATTTTTGTTACGAGTTGAGTTACTTTACTTAATCACAGTTTGTGTAGATAAAGTGCATGAAACAGAACCCATCTTTTTATTTCCACTACCACTCCAGCTCCCTTCCTTCACTATCTATTTATTCTTGTATAATGAAAAAAGTACTAGGAAGTGATAAAAATAACATAATTTAAAAGAAGTTACGTATAGAGTGCTGAAAATTGCTTTCAGCTTCTTACAGTGCAGCAGTGGACTGAAGAAAGGAGACATAATGAAGAATTAAATCACTTTCTAAAATGTAAAAAAAAAATTACCTAGTGACAATACTTTTTAATGTTCAGGTGAAGTGGTTTCACGTAAACTGCTTCATATATCATTTTCCACTTAAAAGAAATGGTCTTCGATATTCTTTTAGGAACTCTCCTGTAGTCTTTGTAAATGATAATTGAAATTGAGAAAATATAAATCTTTGTTTCCTGTTGCAATGAATCTATCAAATAGAAGCACTCAGTGAAAAATGTTAGGTGATGATATCATTAAAGAATTTAACATCAGGATGCTGCACAGACAACCCCAAATAAATAATATTTTCATTAAAAAAATTTAAGTGCTTACTTTTGCCAACTCTATAGCTTTAATGTAAATGTGCCTTTTAGTACCTGTAAGTATTAAGACCATAAGACCTGTTGCAGGCCGTCACCATTTCCGCACCATTAGCAGTCTCACACTGACTGATGCTGGGTTCACTTGTGTTTGTACAACCAATGTGCCATTTTGAGAGCCAACTGCAATTGAAATCCCTTTGTCAATACTCTGCACCACCTGTGATGCAAATTTAAATTAATCCTGATTTTCGTGGCTTACTAACACTGACTCCAGCAGAGAGAGAATGTTATATGTTTGGAAAAATTCACACTGGAGTACCTCTTCATAGCCAGTATGAAGAAAGCAAAATGTATCCTCACAATATTTTTTTTTTGATGCACACCATCTCAGTTATAGTCTTTGTACAACACTGGGTTTGGGTTTACTCAGGTTTTTTAGTCTGGATTCCCAAACATAAAGAAAATTTAAAAATAAACTCCAGCTCAGTCACTTATTTCACAGTAAGAAGATATCGCATTGCTGGGAGCATTTGCTTGGGGTAGCACAATACAAGGAAACCCAACACAACTGTGTCCAGGTATTATTTCTCAGTGTCCTATCAGCTTTTTAACTTCACATTAATGAAATGTTACGTTGTGTGATTACTAGAGCTAGGAGTGAATGATGCATGAAATAGGAAGCTGACAAACTCTTGAGAAAGTGCTCAGCACAATGACACATCTGCTTACTCTATTCAAAGACAAAAATTACATTCTTCCCAGGTGACAAGGATATAGACAAATGATGGTCTCTTCCTAGGACTGACTTGGAATATATTCAAAATCACAAAAATCTTGTGCATTCTTTCTCTATGTTTTAGATTAAAATGCAAAAAACATGAGATCAGTTTATCCAGTCAGAAATTAATTTCTGTTTATGGATGTTTCCTGGGAAAGTTATAGTCCATGCTTCCATAAAGTGAAATACTAACTAAACTCCTAAGTGAGGGAGAATAGACAATTGTAGGATATAATCTGTGGATGCCTAAAAAACTATTACATGAAGAAGATGAATAGGGTTGATGATTTATTTTCTATTCCAGTACATGATATAGGTGGCATCAGATGAAAGAGAAGTTAAAAGCAAACAAAGTAAGGTGGTTTTCCGCATAACACAGAGGGAAGATGTGGAACTCCTTGTCAGAAGATATATCTGCAAGAAAATTCTGCATGGATTCAAAGGCTGAACAGACAAGCACATAGGAATGAAATCAATTGGGTGTTACTTAAATACATAAAAACCATGTCTGGTTCATATAATTCTTGTAAAAGTTTAATGTCTGGTGGAGTAACAGGAGCAAGTAGAATTTATATTTGCCCAGTTTGTGCAACCTTCCCTTGTCTCTCTGCTGCTATCAAGGAGAGTTAACTGCACAGGCAGAACTTCAGTCTCAAACAATGTGACTGAAATAATGCTAGTGGCTTATCCTGCCTTTTAACAGCTTACAAATTATGATAAGTCATGGTTTTTGTTATGTCCAGCTGAAAAATATAGCCCCAATGCCACATCTATAATTACAGATATAATTATAGCTGTGGAGAAGGGAGGACTTCAGAAGGGACACTTACTCTGCAAGAAAACCTGGACAGGCTGGAAGAGTGAGCTAATGAGAAGCCTATGAAGTTCAACAAGTATAAGGTCTTGCACCTGGGAAAACATAACCCAGGAATGCAGCGAAGCTGGGATATGTACCTGGAGGGGGAGAAGCTCTGTAGAAAGGGACCAGGAGCTTCTGGTGGACACGAGCTCAATATGAGTGAACAAGGTGCTGCTACAGCTAAGAAAGCCAAGAGGATCCTGGGTTGCATCAAAGAGTACTTCAACAGCAGTGATAAAGAAATCATTACACCACACCTGGAATTTAATTTTTGTCTCCTCTGTACAAAAAAAAGTGTGAACAGGCTGGAGAAGGTCCAGAGAAGAGGCAAAATGATGATCAAAGGACTGAAAAGTCTGCCATGTGAGGAAAAGCTGAGAGAACTGGTTTGTTCAGCCTTGAGAAAACAAGAATTAGTGGAGACCTTGTCACCATGATCCAAAATTTAAAGACTGGCTACAAAGATTTCCTTTGACAAGGAGTGCCATGGAAAAGATGAGAGGTACAAGTTACTCCTGGGGAGATTCTGGTTTACACAAGAGGAACATTTTTCACAGAGAGAAAAATCAGCCATTGGAATAATCTGCCTAGGTAAGTGGTGTATTCCCCAGTGTTGGACACTTTGAAGATTTAGTTGGGCAGAGTGGTGGGCCATCTTGTCTAGACTTGTGTTTTCATTTTGCCAAGGAAGGTTGGACCAGATAATCCTTCATGTCTCCTTTCAACCTGGCATTCTATGATTCTATGATGGATTCTATTTATATTAGCAAATGACCATGACCTGGATCCCAGAAAACCGTTTAATCCCATTGTGCCAAGGGCTGTAAATACATGCTCACCAGTAAGAACAATTTTGTCCCATGTAGCATACGGAGAAAATTAATTCCTACCACAGCTTTATTGGCTTCAGAATGGCCTCCCAAATGAAACAATTTTGTTCGTTCAGAAAGATTCACATTGCTGTTTCATCTCATTGCCCTTCATATCCAGCAATAAAGCAGAAGCTCAAATTCTGATTCAGTTGTATGACTAGCACAGTAAAATACAGTGGAATTATTCTTGGTTTACAGTGTAGTAAACAAGACAATAAAGCTCATTTCAGAAATGGCAATTAGTTATTCACTTCAGCCCCAATTATTGTTTTTATTATAGAACACCTCATTCTTGTTTTAGATCCTATTTCCAGCAATGTTTAACTATTTTAAATTTAGCTTTACTATGCACATCTGTCTAAATTCATCACTTTCACTGGGAAATTAGGAGCTTAAAAAACTCTCCAAGATCTTTGCTGCAGATTTTCTTTTACCAGACTTGAACTTTTAAAGCTTATTATTACTTGGGATGAGAAGAAAGTAAGAATACCCAAAAAATACTGACAGTTTTTTTCAAATTCTGAATATCAAAACCTGTAATTAGCTTTCATGGCTGGACACATGTGTGCACATAGGTTACACATCAATTATTTATTCATAAAAAGTGGAATAAGAGCACAATTCAGTGATATATCTGAGACTGTGCAATGTCTCCCCATGGCAGAGAATGGTTTATCCTGCTTCTATCAGCTGCTGCTGGTTTGCTTATGCCAGAGCTAGTGCCCAGTGGTCTCCACCATGGGGATTTTTTTCACTGAAGTGACAGAAAATTTATACTCCAAAAGTGTGTGTATTCTGCAAACCTAGCAAATTAAATCGGCTCAGTGAAAGCACAAAAATGAGCACCAGAGGCAGCTCCTATGTGGTGCAGCTGGGAGAAGAGTTGGGCAGGGTCTGGGAGATGAGAGGGCAGAATGGGTCTGCTCTTTACATCCACAGCACAAGGACACACAGATGGACACAACTGTACCACACAAATTTGCAAAAAACACACTTCTGGCAGGCTGCAACATAATCCTCATAGTGTTTCATAAACAACTTCAGGCAACAATTAACTATTTTGTCTTAAGGTCCCCTGGGCTCCAGAGAAGGAAGATGCTCTGTGCTATAGATCTGGCCAATCTGCTCTGTGTGGAGACACCAGGTCATTTTGGTTATTTTGCTGTAGGGCCAAGGATCCATCTGTGTGTACTAAGCAGCTTAGACCAATGTGTTCCATTCTGGATGGATTAAAAATAACAGCCTCTGTATGGAAACTTTTAAATGCTGTTTTAAGCCTAACCCTCAGCAGTCTGTTATCCCAGATTAATCTTTCATCTATTCTAGTTACTTTTATTCTCTAATAAAAGTTGGTCAAATATGGGGTCCAAATTCGAAAACTTATTTGTAGAGGTTTTAAAGCAGTTTTATTTCACCAATTCAGGAGCTTAATATTGGTTTCAATTAAGCGAACATATATCAGAAGTTACTGAATGCACTTTCTCCCCTTCTTTCTGTCACTCTTAGGCAGACATGGAGTGATTTAAGGGGTAACTTTTCAGTGTGTATTTGAGAGACGGAGATTTGAATCGATTCAAAATTTATGGACTGAGAGCTTCTAGTGTTGTTTTGTGAGACATTAACAGCATTTCTGATTTAAGCTATAGATACAGCAATTCCAGAGGTTTCTTTGAAACCCTGACAGCCAGTATACTATATTTATTTCCCTCTCATCCCCCACTCCCCTTTCTGCACCTTGATTACAGATATGATTCCATCACATCTCGTTCATTCAGGAAAAGCTTGGGTCTGACTTTTATAGTTGGCATTGATTATCAAGTCACAGCAGCTACATGTTCCTCTTGAACTCCTCTCCCTTCTCTGGCTGAGCCAGAAGGTCAGTTAGATGACTAAGGACAGTAAAACCCAATTTGTCATTCTGCTTTGCTTCACCAGGCTGCCTTGTTATTTTTAAGTCTCTCTTCCCTATAGTGGCGTGTTCTTGTCCCCATATTTCACTGCCTCCCAGGGGAGCATCCATCCCCTCATCTGATACCACGTTGCCCCCTAGTGACAAGTTCTCATTCTTCTCTCCATCCAGGTCTTGCAGGCCTGACTTGATTTTCTGCATCATTTCCAGTTATTTGTTTAGGTTTTGTTTTGGTTTGCTGTGGGTTTAGAACACCCCCTTTTTTTTTAGTATCAGAAATAAAAGTTTATTAATTCTTTCTCTTTGTGATATCTAGTTGAGTCAGATTCATTTTGGCTCCAGTCTGCAAGAAGAGCCCAAGTTTTTGTGCTGCTCTCAACCACAAAAATTTATATATGAATTCATCCAGGCAAGACTTCTACCACAGGGTTTAGTTATTAAAGAAATCAGCAGTGGCTTTGCCTCTATCATCATGAAGGCAGATGGGCAATGATACTTGCTAAGCAGGAAATTCATTGGGAAATGGGAGGCATAGCAAGGGTTGGGAAGAAAAGTGCTAATCTAAGTCACTGATAACCTGGAGGCAGAGAGGAGAGTGTTATAAAACCAGCAGAGAGATCTCCTGTGTTTGTGGGAAATGCTGTGTTAGCAGCTGGTTACTATTCTTTCCACATAAAGAATTCTGATTTTATATTAAGGTGGGCATTTGAAGTGCTTCCTTCACTCAGGGCTCTGATTCAGCATAATACTACACATTAAGATGTGGTTTTGCTTTGCATCTGCTAGATATAATTTCTGAGCACACTAGCTTCTAATGAGACCTCCAGAACCCATTTCTCCAGTGCATGCAATCTGTCTAGACTACATAATCCCTAAAAAAAAAAAAAAAAGTTATATGGTCTCTGAGCAATTCTTATCTGTCAAAGTTGATAGGAAACCCTGAATGACAGAGAAGCTCATTGACTAAAAGTATTTTGTGATGGTAGCTGGTTATTAAGCACCCCCGAATCAGAGGCAATACCATAAAAAACATTTTACCTTCTTTGTTTAAAGTCAACACTACAAATATAGCAACGAGATATTTCTTCCAAACTGTTCATTCAGGTAATGAAACAGTATTTTGTCTTGCTTGGCTTGGACTCAGTGTTTTCATTCTGTACTGTAATGTCCTTTTACATCCACTGTGATACAAAAGCTCTTCATAAGTTGTGAAACTAGTGGGGAGTATTACCAGAAATCAATATGTGCATTAACATATCTGTCCTATGCTAGCGAGGAATCTGCATGAGGGAGAGCACATGCATTTCTAAATATTGATCACAATGGTGAGAGAGGTATAGCCAGATTTTCAGGAATAAGCACCAAATATTTTCATGTGATTTATCCAAGAGCAATTACTTCTATCATCTCTACAAAGATAGTTTTCACTAACTCCTACAGAGTTTGGATGGTTGGTTGGCTGTGACTTTTTTTTTTCCTCACAGTCATCTGGGCAGTCTTCTGGTTTCAGAATCCTAATATACAACTTTATTTTTTCTAAGACAAAAGGACTAATAGCATCCTTGATAAAGATTTGCAACTGAAAACAATGTAGGCTGTTGGCTGTTTCTGAATCTCCCTACTGATTCGATGCATACCATTATTCTCTGTGCCATGATATTTACTGCTGCTCATGAGAGATGCTATATGGGGTTGCCAAAGATTCTATCATGCACTGTGAGAATATCTGCATGGATGTGACCAGACAAATAATTTAACATTTTTCAGTCACCAGACTATAGTTCTTGGAAGAAAACAGTATGGTGGCAACAGCAAAGGAACAATACAAAACAAACAAGCAAAAAAATCCCAGGCCTCTGCCTGGAAGGGAGACAAACATTTTGACAAACACAGGAATTAATTTAGAAGTTTTGCAGAATTGTGGCTTAGGCAGATTTGTTTTCTCAAACAGATTCATCCATCCTTAATCAGCAGCCCCAGCTGTCCCTGCTGGAAAAATCTGCATCTCTTTTTCTGCTTGTTGCTGGCTGTGCTGAACTGGCATTTCTGAAAGTAATTACCCCACAAAGTGTAGCTGAACACTCAGAAATACCAAGAATTGCTAATTCTGTGCCAGCTATGCTGGTTCACCTATCTAAAAATGCCAGTTCAGCTCAGCAAGAGAACCAAGAGTCATGGGGTGACAAGGGAAGCCAGGACTTTACTAACAGGGACAAGTTATTCAGCAGCTGATTGGGAAAGAGATGCCTGGCTGCTTATGAAATACAGATTCAAGACACTCTCTCAGTCTATACATTAGAGAAGTGCAACATAAAAGAAAGTAAACTTTGTATGTGTGTGTGTGTCTGCGTGTGTGTCTGTGCATGGACACACTTGATCAAACTGGGGAAGGGTCTGGAGCATGAGTCATATGAGGAGTGGCTGAGGGAGCTGGGGGTGTTTATCCTGGAGAAAAATGGGCTCAAGCAATACCTTATCACTCTCTAAGCTACACGAAAGGAGGCTGTAGCCAGCTGGGGGCCAGCCCCTTCTTCCAGGTAACAAGCAAGAGAATGAGAAGAAATGGCCTCAAATTTTACCAGAGGAGTTTTAGATAGGACATTAGGAAAGGGTTTTCTAGTCTTGAGACAGGGTGTCCAGGGAAGTGGTATTATCACTGTCCCTGGAAGCATTCAAAAGGGGTGTAGGTGTGGTGTTTAGGGACGTGGTTTAGTGGTTGACCTGGCAATGCTGGGTTAATGGTTGGACTCAAAGATGTTAGAGGTCTTCTCCAACCTAAATGACTGAATGATTCTAGGTAACACAGCACTAAGCTGTTGAGAAATTAATGCTCTTATTTACTGCAAATAATTTTTGTGGTAATATTCTGTTGTTTCTTGAAATAAAATTTGATTTTAAATCAGCAGCCTTAATTGTGTTCTACCTGTAGTTTAGAAGCAGTGATATACTGTAGTAAGAAAGTAGTTTATGATGCTGAAATCAAGTTTCAGTAGGCAAATACTTTCAATCACGTTGCAGCTCAGAAATAAAATGGTATCATTTGCTCTTATTATTGTTTAAGCGTGATCTGCACAGCAATTATCACCTCACAGACACTCATGCACCACATTGTCAAATTTGCATGAGAGCAACAGCTGTCAAACAACAGTAATTGCAAGGGAGAACCAGGGTGAAAAGAAGCAGCTATGAATTCTCTTTGGCAAAATTACGGAATTCATCAGAATTAGCTTCTGCATGACCAAATGGGATAGAATCACATCTATGGCATGAGGGTCCTCCAAGTACACAAAAGTTAGTATTAATTAAAATGCTTATTTCCCATCTGTACTTTGCAAACCACGTCTACCCAGTCTGCTCTGTGTGTGCACTCCAGCAGAAAGTTTGCAATCCAGGTGTTTCCATTAAGATCCTCTCTTTCAGTAACAAGATATGGCACACAAAGAACAGTCACAGCTGGGAGCTGGGGAGAGCATCACTCTGGATGCAAGGAGTGTTTGTGTGCCTCCAGGCCAGTTATGTGGCGAATCGGGTAAAACACCTCAAGGGCCACTGAATTCTTGGCAGTGACCAAGGGGATGCCCTGAATATATGATCAGTGACTGAGGACACCCTCGGTGACACCACAAAAGCAGAGATTGTGACAAAGCAAACAAAGTATGTACAAATAGGTCCTTACAGCCAGTCCCCGACATTCTGCACCTGTGCTCGTGACTTCAATGAAATAACCAATGTGGCCAGATGGGCATGGACTTCCTTCATCACACCTTTAGCCCATAAACATTTATTTAATTTATTCACTCACAGTTTAGGTACCTTTGTTAAAATTCATCGCTGACATCAGGCCTCAATGGAAATATTGGTTTTGGTTTTGGAGGTTTTTTTTTTTTTTTTTTTTTTTTTTTGATTGGAGTTATTTCTGGGGGGTGGAAGGTTTGCTGGTTTTTGGTTTTTGTTGTTTTAGTCTGGTTTTAATTTTGCATTGCTTATAATGCGTACATGCTTATAATACCTACAGTTTAGTGTGGTTTGTGATTTAAATAAGGCATTAAAATAAAGCACCCTAAAATGATGAGGTAAAAGGCAACAACTTAAAATAGATACCTAAAATGTTGCAGTTTCTCCAGTAATCCTTTTACAATAAATACTGCATCTGTTATTGTCTCATTATGCTTATTGAATACCTTTTTATTCCTGTTTATTTTCTTATTATAATTCCATACAACTCTTCTTTATAATTCTACTCTATTATGTGTATTATTATCTTCTAGTAAGATAGATTTATAATAACAATTTTTAAATCATTAGTAGTCCATACTACCCTGAGGACCAGCAGCTGAAATCTCTACTTAAGCCCGACTGCAGGCACCATGAGAAAAAACCATGATCTTTGTGCTCAGGCCAAGCTGTCACAATAAGTCCCAAGAAAACTTGTTTTGTCTTTATTATTATTTTCTTCATACAGCTAACTGTGATCCTTGCTGCCAAAGGCTGCATCACAGCTCTAGGAAGACCTGAGATGATGGGTATCTGTGCCAGCTATGAATGATACATATGAGACGAGTGAGGTTGTTCCATGAGCAGCATTAAAGGGGGTTTTGATCATCTGATCAAGGAGGGCTGTTAATAGACATAGGCTTTAATGAAGCGAATTTAGAGTTTTGTTCCTTCCCGAATGGAAGTGAGTTGCTGTATGTAGGGCAGGGCTGTTTATAACATAGTGCACTGCTTCAGTTGTCATTTTGCACTGTGTGCAGAGGGGCTTCAAAAGAGTGAAAAAAATGCTTGCAAATATAGTTTAAGGGGTTTTTTTTAAACTTTGAGGGACCTGTCTGGTTTAGATGCTTAGGTAGAAATCAGAATTCTGTGATTCTACAATGTAAACATTAGTCTTTAATTTTGATAGGTTATAGTTTTACATTGACTTCAGCCACTGCAAGTAAGAGACTTTCATGACATGTGAGCTCCATTTAAGCACCTAAGACTTCCAAGACGAAGCAATCTCATCTCTGCCAGTCATCTAGGTCAAGAGAGCTGACTGGTTTTTGTGCTTGACCTCTACAATATGTTGAAGGAATTGGACACTACAAATGCCAGCCTCTCCCTGCTGACTAAAGGAGAAGGTTGTAGTGACCAGTGTAGGAAGCATAGACAGAGCTGTCACATTTAGTCACCTTTGATCTCAGAGTGCATGAACCTGTCTGTGAATACAACCAGGAGAGATGGGTATCAGAGT
This sequence comes from Corvus brachyrhynchos, assembly GCF_000691975.1. NCBI lineage: Eukaryota > Metazoa > Chordata > Aves > Passeriformes > Corvidae > Corvus > Corvus brachyrhynchos. The sequence goes on from NW_008238359.1 coordinate 3,728,394, forward strand.
GAGTGGTGTGATTTCCAGAGATGATTACTGTACCATGTTCCAGTGTCCCTAAGATGTCTGCCACAGCCTTGCTTGGATTCAGAGAAGGGACATGCAGGGGACAATTTGTCCATGCACATGCAGAGAGCCTTAATGTTCCAGAGGAACCACACATCCAAGCTTCTTATGTCAGTTGCATTGATTAACAAGTTACATAAACCCTGCCTTTCTCATTCAACTTGAATCCTGCAACACAAAGAATAATGCAATCAGGCTCCATGAAAGAAACCCATGTTTAGTTGCCTCACACAGGCCTTCATTTTGCTCCATAATATCAGGATTGTGCATGCAGCACAATGTGCTAGGTCTGTCTCGGTCCATGCATGAATTATCCAGAGTACTTTGGCTGCCTTAGCACTGTTCTGCCAGAGTTAATGCCTGTAGGAGCAATTGTTTGGAAAAACGAAGCATGAAAACCAGTTTTGTTTTTAACGTAGCAGAAAATAATTCTAAAAAGTGAACACCACAAACTCCATATTCAAAATGGAGACCTAGACTATCAAATAAAAGAACAGAAAAATTATTTGGACACCAGGATTAAAATAAAAACCAGTGAATTCCCATACTGAATATAAGCTCTTTCATTGTAGCAGAGCTTACTTTGATATTAAAGTGTCTTCAGGTCATGCATGTCAGAATTAAATTAAACAAAAAACCTACCCAAACACAGATTAATATCCATTTTTGGAATGACCTTTTAAAATCTTCGCATGTTATTTCCACTTCTAGAGAGCCAGAAGAACATGGAATATTTTAGAAATCTCAGTGGATAACCAGATGAAAACAAAAACAGTGAAGACAAAAAAAAGTGCCTTTACCAAGTACCTAGTAATTTGGGGTGTTCAGAAAGGGCTAGCAGCAAAATGCCCCTTTACTGAGAAGCAGTCCCATCACGGAGGAGAAATCTGCTGAAATTCTGTGAGACGTTCAGCATGTCCATTTGCACCTGCAGACCCTAAGCCCTGCCAGCTTACAGTATATATACCTCTAGTGTGCCAGACAGCAAGAAAATGGAATCAGTTTTACTTTAAAGGTGAAAAAGTGAATTCTGGATAATATCCCTGTGAGTGGAGCAATAAATGTGTGCTGAGTTAGCAACAGATGCCAGTTCCTTAAATATTGACTCTAGATTTAAACATCTGTTTATGTGCACATAACTGGAATTTCTCTGAAGCTAAAGCCTTTGGATTTAGTTTGAAGGTCCAGTCCCTTTATCTAAAGCACAAATAAACCAAACCTTAATGGCCTATTACTGACTGTGTACTTAGCCTGGATCAGCTCCAGAATTTGCTTATCTTGTTATTGTGGCCAAAAGAAAGTGTGAATACAAGCCTTACAGTAATTCATTATGGATACATTCCAGGTTCTCCTGAAGTCTCTGTCTCTCTTTCTGACAGAATTTCACTAGTCCTAGATCAGCATTTAAGACAAATACAATAAAAACAAAGCAGGAGAAATAATTTCTTACATTTCTAGGGTTTGTAAATAATTTGGGCAAGTTGTCATTTTTCAGTGAACCTTTTTCATTTATAGTACTCCTGGCCATCTCTCTTGGTGAGAAAACAGATGTTCAACATAAGTTATAAATGGGAGGTAAGAATGAGATTCAAGTTTATCCTATAGTTATAATTGTGACGAAGACATGTATGCAGGCTGCGCCTGTGCGTAAAACCAGTTAATTATCTCACTGATGTCACAACAAGCAATTTGAACACTGGACCAACTTGATACAGGGTGGTGGACTGAACCTTTAGCCACTGTCTTCACCAAGGAAGTGAGTAACTGTTAGAGAAGCCCTTAGTTAATGCAAACAGTAATAACAAATCCCCTTAGCAGCTCATGTCTGTGTCAACCACTTTCTCTCCATTGCATTGATTCATATCCCAGGTAAAGAAACTGCCATCCCAGAGGGTGTTCCTACTCCAGAGTTAACCAAGCTGTACATTGGCAGGATTCTTGTAAATATTAAATAGGAACTTCTAAAAGTGCAGAAATCATAATGCAGAATAGTCTTTTGGGCATCACTGAGATCATTAGGAGCTGGTGGCAGATAGTTTAAAATAATTGACAGCAATGGAAGCACTTTGTGATGAAATGAACATGCAGAACTTCAGGCCAGCTAGATGTAGGAAGTCAGCAGAATATTTTGAGGAGTCCTGTCCAATGCTGCTGGAGATACCATTAAAACAAATACCCTCATCACCACCCAGATAGTGGCTTGCCCTCAAAATCAAGAGATTTTATTCCTCATACAGGCATTATCCTTTGTAAACATCCCAATACATTAAGGATTTTTTTAGCAATGTTCTCTCCATTAACATCTTTACAACACCTAAACAAAGTCACATTTGTCTTGATGTGCATGTCTTCAATATGCTTCACGTACAGATTCATCAGTCTGTGCTCAGTCATGTAGGCAGTTATATTTTGCTTGCTCCGGAGTGTTTCTTTTACAGAAATCCATACAAAAGCTGAGGTGAAGTGCAACAATCTCTCTCAGCCAGCCTTGCTGTGAAATCAAAAGCAGAGGCCCAGAAGAGTTTGTGATTGGCTTTCATTCTCTCTGTTTTTGAGTACATGGGGTATCTTTTCATTCGTTAGTCACCAATTGCTTTGAGTAACTTATCACGCTTTCAAAAAAAGAATTAACTTCAGCATTGCTATAGAGAATTAGAAAAAAGTCAAGGTGGAGGAATATGCTTGAGTAATAATAGCCTTTTCAGATGACATTTACAAGCCTCCAGACTTGCAAAAGAAAGAGTAAAATGGTGGGTTACTACTATTACTACTGTAACCCAGGACTAAAGTGTTTAAGTGGACAGTTCATTGTTGGTTAAAACTGAATTAGAAGATGGCCTTTTTTAAGCACCAGAAGAAAAATGGAGGCTTTATTTTTATCAATTCCTTTTGGTCGATTTTATCTTGAACTGAATTATCTAATTTAATATGAATCTGTTGTATTCTAAATTAACTGATTTTCTTAGTAATTTGCTTCACGAGAAATGTTTTAGTGACTTTTAACAGAAGTTTTATTACGTCCATAATTACTCCAAAGAGCAGACTTGATGGAAATATTGCAAAGCATAAGTGACCATGTGCAAGATCTACAGTGAATAAGAGCCTCTAATCCATGCAAGATTGATCCAAATCCTTTTTCTGTGTTCAATATTATGTGTAGGTTTTTTTCTGATTTTTAGCTAATTGGGACTCATTAACAAATCTTTGCCTGGGGAGTCTATTTACTGTTCATCATTGTGTGTTTTATAGAATCGTGTAAAGCAAGCCAAAGTTTTCCTATAAGGGAAATGCACATCATTAATACAACAGGCGTCCACAGGATATGGTTCACAGAAGATGTACAAATTAAATGCCATAAATGTTAAATAATTAACAAGGGAAAACAATGGCCTCGATGTTTTTTTTTTCTCAGCCTTCTTTCAGATGCTGGTAAGAGGCAGGCAATGAATTCAATGAATAAAAGACCCATTTAGAAAATGTCTTGGCACCCACCATCTTGATGTTATAACTGGGAGAAATCAATGCAGAGGTATAAAAAAGGACAATTAGATAAGGGACAAGCAACCTTTTTTTTCTATAACTACAAAAAATGAGGTTATATTGGAACTAATTAGAACTTCTGAAAACAGTTGCAACCTTGCTGCTTTCTGATACACAGAACACCAACTCCCTGTTTGATAAATAATACTGCTTTCCCAGTCTCTTGGAAGAAAATCACACAAAGTACCTTTCGTTTCATGCATGTCAGAAATAAAAAATGTGCCAGTTATGCTGGTTTAATGATAATTTCCCCAGCCCTTTTGCATGGTAGTGCTTCTTTGATTAGGACTCTAACTGCAGCAAAAGGCAAACTCTTGAACCCTCATTTTTTCATGGAAGTGGGCAAGAAACAGTGTGTGCCATCATCTCCCCTGGGCTGGCCAGTATGGATGGCTGTATGGAAGGGAGGGTTGTAGTTCCACATAACAATTCTTCTCCAGTTTCTGACTACCAGAATGCTGATGCCAAGATGATCTGCACCATTAAGATGCAGTAACATTTGACGTTACCCCTGGGATAAAGCCACATGACCTCACTCTCTTCTCTAGATTGTAATTCAAGGCATAAGGTCCCTAAATATTTGTGATTTCAGAGTTTAAAAGCACACATTGCAAAATGTAGCCCAGCTTCAGGACCAGTAGCAGCACAGCCATAGCAGTGTTGTGTCTTGAGTATTAAATATGATGCGAAGGCCAGAGTCCTTTGGCACATGCACAACATGCTGGGATGGCTGTTCCTTGTCTGCTCCTTAGGGATAGCTCTTGATATTTGTACAGCTTTGGGCTGCTCCCTGCTCCCTGCTAAAGCAATCCATTCAGAGTTCAGAGCTGTGGGTTTCAATCTGATGTCTAGATATGTGCTTAACCTACAATACATAAAAATTTAATATAAAATACCTCTAGGGCAATGGGCATTAATATTATGACACCAGTGCTATATTTCCTCTGAATTCCAACTACCTGAAAAAAAAACTTCAAAACAATTGCTATGTGCGTTCACTGATATACGTAGAAACACAACATTATGTATAAATATAATATGACTGAATATATATAGGCAGAATACAGACTTGTATTCTTTTTTTAAAAATTTTAGTGTATTTATATGATGTGCTTAGGGAGGTTTTGCTAAAGAGAATCCCAAAGAATATTCAGTCAATCTAGAAATTTACTGGTTTTAAATATGTGACACTTTACATAATTTTAGGTGGGACTGCCTAGTAGCCACATACATATACATTTACTTATTTATTTAAAGAAGAAGAAGAAGCTTACTGAGAACCTGCGGATACATAAATAGGAATTTGCAGTATAGCCTGCACATGGAAGTGGGTACAAAGAGTTTCCTGCAGTTCAAACCACTGTAGGTGATGACAAGTGTCATCTGTGTATGTGGAGATTTTCTGCATCCACGTCTGTTTGATCCACTCTTTATTCCCTAATGAGACTGAATTTATGGACACAGCCGTATCTGTTTTCCATCTATGGCCCCTGGGTGTGATTTCATGAAGTGTTCTCCATGTCACAGGTTGGCTGCTCAGATTGTTCTCTGAGGACAGGATTAAGACCCAGCTGAATTTTTCAGCCTGTGAGCAATTTCTGTAAAAGAATTGGCTTTCAAAATAAATTATGGTTGTATGTTAGAGAAATAGAGTTAGCTCCTATCTGGCCTGCCTATATATTGACATAGTCTCTCTGGGTATTTCTCCTGGGTTAATTTGCACTATGTGTGCAAAACACCAAGATAGATATTGCAAGTGAGAGGTACATCATATCTAGGAAGAGACAGGAAACTTGATTATGATGGAGAAGGAAGTACTTACAAGGGTGAAAAAGAAAATCTGCATCTAAAAGTTATAAAATGCTAATATGGAAGATTGACCTTCTGATTTAGGAACCTAATATTTTTTCTCAAAATCAATGATGAAAAAATACTAAAAGAGCTTTCTTACCCTATCAATTCATACATATAAAAGTATAGGGTACTTTTACATTATTAAATTGTTTAGGGCAGGGACTCTTTTAGCCGTAAGACCTGCTTCATAGACTGGCCTCATAGCCTCATCCACAGCACATGACATTTGGCCTGAATCTCCTCTGAGCTCATCTTGTGGGATTGTAAAAACTGTTTGAAACAATCTGAGAGTTTCTCTGGAGCCCGTATGGCTGAGATTTCTGTAATATGGGCCTGTGGCTGTGCATTGTGTGTTCTGAGGAGGTTGAATTAGATGACCCACAGATAATTCCAGTCTGAATTGTCATAGGATCTATGAGGTTTTTTAGAATGACCTTGGGAGGATGAATGAAAACAAATTTGGAGAAGGGGGGTTTTGTTGTGGTTTTTCTTTTCCAGCTTACTTTTGGATATGATTGCTGGTGCATCCATGAATAATGTCTTTGCATTGTCTTGGACTGGCTGGTAGGCAATTCTGTGCCAGAGAGCACTAATAATGTGTACTAGGGCTAATTAGCAATGTTTGAGCTACCATTTTTGCTCTTTACTTAGCACAGTACATTCATGCATGGAAACTACTTTCTTGCTTAGATTAGAAAAAAAAAAAAGAAAAAAAATCCATCAGTATAAATAAAACTCTTCTCTGTGTAATGTTCTTGGTGAAATGCAAACTTTATAACATCAAAAGAGGCAAGATAATCTAATGGCTCTTTCTAGACTGCAATACAATGAAAATATTAAAGGAAAATTTAATATACAGAATGTGCAAAGTTCCTAAAAGCATTTTAATGTATTACTTTGTTCTCATGACACTGAACACACTTCCAGGTCTTTGATGACCACAGATTTTAGGTACTTCAAAGAAAAACAGCTTATTGTTATCATCTTTTTCATCCTGTCTTATTTTCATTTATTCTTAAGTTTTTTTTTGTTTGTTTAAATTAATGTATTTTTCTTTCTACCAGTGTGTGCCAAAAGATGGCACCTTTGTCTAAAAGGAAGATGAGGTACAAGAGAAGAGAAGATGCCATTGAAAAATCTGCCATGAGCCACACAGAAGACAGAAATATTCTACAGATTTTTTTGCTTATCTGTAACAAAATAGGAAAGAAGAGTTATCTATTTAAAGGATAAAAAAGAAAGTTTCTTAATTCTGAGAAAAGAGCATGAAGATTTTCAACACAGTCAGCTGATTTACAAGCAAGAGTCCCAAGAGGACTAGTTGAAGGAGATTTCTGAAACAAAATTCTTATTTTGTAATGGTATACTGGTAACACTGAATTGGCAAACCAGTTGTGCCAATTTGGACAAACTTGGAGGAAAATGTCCTCTGATAGGAGGCAGGTTACAAGTATCCCTCCCCCACCAGGTTTGGGAAAAAAAAGAAATTTTCCTTGGAAGAAAGTGAAAGAGATAAAAACTATTTATTTAACAAACACACAGGAAAAGGATGATAATGATAAATAATAAAATCTCTTGCTGTGGAGAGAAACTTGGGAAAATTTCAGAGTCCTTCAGTAGGTGTAGTCTCTCTCCTCCTCCTTGGATCTGGGTTGTGGGCCCACCTCCGGGGCCTCAGTCGAAAATTCTCCGATGTTCTGATATTGAAACCGTCCAGAAGAGAAGAAGGGAAAAAACAAAGTCCCAGGAAAACAAAGTTCAACTCTCCATCTCTCTCCAGAGAAAGGGAGCCGAAAGCTGGCTGAAAAGCACGAAGGGTGCTTCCTCGGCACTTGCTGCTGCAGAAGCAGAGGAGTGTGTGTCTGTGTCCTTGAACAACCATTTTGAAAAGTTTGCTTGGTTTTTTTCCTCTCCCCCCCTCTCAGGCTCAGTTTAAAGGCACAGAAAGGCACAAAATTAATTTCTGGGCATAGAGCAGCGATAGAGGATACACATCATAAAGTCACCCCAAGACACCAGTAAATTGAAAATACCTCTAGGGATTGATAATAATCAACATAATTACTTTGTCTGAAGAGAAGTAAATTATGGAAATACAAACTTACTTAATTGGTATAAATATAGTGAATAAAGTCGTGCTTAATTCAGGATTCTACCAATAAAGAACGAAAGATATAAAAAAACCTTAATTCTTGTGATCATTATAAGCAGAACCTTTCATGGGGGAGAGGTTTTTTTGCCACAATCTCTTAGATAGCTGGAAGCCATTTTGATATTCTTTACTTCAGTGTCTCTGCAGCTTTCAATTAATATCATATGACATATATATCTAAAAATTTAAAAATAACCCAGACTGTATTATGCTTTAGAAAATTACCACATAATAGATCACATTGTGTATTCAAACTTTGTAATAATTCTCACTTCCACTTGTCAAATGTAACTCTGACAGTATGGGTTTTCTTAAAGGTATACCAAGACAATTTTAGAAGATCTAAATAGCTGGGATGTAATCCAACCGTGCAGAATGTTTTGTGTCAACAGTCCATCAACAGAAGATCTTTACTGATGACATATGCAGGGGTTTTAAATCTCTGTAAAACAATTGAAAGAATTGCAGATGGCTGTTCCAGCATAAATTAACATATTCCCAGATCAGAAAAATTAGCTTAATTTACATACATGAATAGGAACCAAAAAAAAAAAAAAAAAAAAAAAAAAAAGCTGTGGAGTTGGGAAATAAATGTATTTATAGGGGTTATATCTAAAACATGCAGTGCACAGTGGTAGGAAGTTTAAGTTAAAAAACCCAACTTTTGCAATAAAGCACAATTTTTTATCAACATGGGAAGATACTTGCTGTGGGTAGATACTGAACTTGTTTTCAACTAGCAACCTTATACTGAAAGAATCTATCTTTTGCTACACATGCTGTAACTTGGCTTCTTCATAGCACTTCTTTCAAAAATCTGTGAAATTCTACATGGATTTGTAAAGATTGCAGCTGCCCGTTCTCACCTTTTACTTCTCACACTGCCTTTATGAAAATACAAATTATCTTTATACTGCCCGCTCCCAGAGATGCACACAAAGTTCAGACTCTTTACCAGATCCTGCTGCTGTTGGTTAGATTTCATAGAACCACAGAATGATTTGGTTTGAAAGGGACCTGGAAAATCATCCAGGTGAACCCCCAAAGTATTTATTCTACACTTTGTGGTATTTATTCTAGACTGTGGTTAACAGAGATTGAGAGGAATAGAAGCATCCAGTGTTGGTTGTTGAGGATGGAATGGAGTTGGGGTTTGCTTAGTTCTGTTTATTTTAACAAAAGCAAAACAAAACAAAAAAACCAAAACAAAACAATTACTTCTTTCATCTATGAATCTGTCTTGTGTTAATGCTTTTGGTCAGAATAACAGCCTCATCTGGGATAAGGAAGGATCTTCATCCTGATCAAAATACCCAAAACCCTAAATATTTTTGTTACAGGGAACTATTCTTGCTAGGAGCTGCTGATATCTTTGACATTATTAACTCCCTAACCATCAGGGAAATTTCAGAGCAGGAACAGATCGAAATATGTTCAAGCAAATCCTTCTAGAGCCAGAAATCATACAATACCTTTCATAAATTCATCAGGCTTTATCTTCAAAGTTGTTGTGTCTTGTGACACTTTTAGTGCAACTAGACTACAAAAAAAATTTTTTGAAGAAACCATAGTTAGAATCAAAGAATAACAGAAAAGTCAAAGTTGGGCTGGATATTTAGAGGTCATTTAATTCAAATCCTGGTCAAAGTCAATGAGATCAGGTTGCTCAGATCTCTGTCTAGTCAGGCTTTGACTATTTCAAGGATTAAGATTCTGCTGTCTTTCACAGCCACTGTTCAAATATTTGAACATCATAATAATGAAAAAAATCTTTATATAGTTTGATACATCTTTCTTGAATACATATCATCTGAGCTGTACTCTCTTCTTGACATGAAAACTCTTTGGATTCATGCACAATGAGTCTTGTGAAATCTGTGTTAAAAATTACTTGTATGTCCTAAGAAGATGTTTGACTTTTTCACAGTTGGATCATATTGAAAATAAAATAGTCTTTCATTGATGAACTCCTGTGACCAAGGCTCTTCTCTTCCAGTTTTTTCTAACTAATGTATTCCTAGATGATAGTGGACAGTTTTGAAACCATGCTTCCAAACTTATTTTATACTATCCCCTTGCACTTTATGAATTTCATCCTGTTCCTATTACCTCTGATCTCAAGGTCACTTAGCTCCTTCACTATGATGAGCCAATACTCTTCTGTCCTCCAAATGATGCTTCCCAATTTTACTTCTATGCCAAGGTCATAAATAAAACTATTAAACATGACTGTTCCCAAAATTGATTTTTGAGAAATTTCGGTATTATCCTCCTTCTAGGCTAACATTTCCCTTTCAGTTGAACTTGTTATAAACTCCCCACTTTTATAGTTCCTGCACTAAGCAATATCACCTTGATCTTAAATAAGTGTTAAATCTGTTTCCAAGCCAAATTATTTTCTGGTTTTAGCAGAACATTTCTTCTGCTTATTAATTAATTTTCAGTAAAAGCCATCTACTGTGATAGCTAGCCTGATATAATCTACCTCTTCAAATTGCTAATTTCACATCACCTCTTTTTTTTCTATGCAATGCCAGTCACTACTCCTTCAAAATGATTAAATTGGTGGCTCGTAGGCTTTGTATTATCTTAGCTCATTATATTATGGAAAATCTGCAATTAAAGAAAAAACTCAATACTTTGAGACCTCCGTGGTGAAGAGCCCTTGAATGGAATAGAAGCATCAAATGTTGGGACTCAATACGTAGATATTCAATATATCAGAAGCAGAAACTACTGGTTTAGGCTTCCAGTCTAAACCTTGTGAAAGTGTGAAAGAAAAGTAAAGAAAGAATTTGGAAATATTCTAAAGATATAGTTAAGGCTTCTCATGCAAAACCATATAGAAGAAGGTTTTTTCTGCCTTCTGAAAACTTTATTTGCATATTTGCAGGTATTGGTACCTGAGCTCATTTCAAAGAAAAAAAAAAACAAACTGAAAGAAAACTTCTTTCTAAAATATTCTGTTTGGTTTTAGCTTTAAATGCTTCCTAATCATTCTGTATTCCAGATTCAGAGCATATCCACACTTGCACAGCTCAGCAAAATAAACCTGCCAAAATACAGTCACAAAATATTTGAGCAAAGACAAAATACCTCCCTTTTGCATTTTCTCTGTTTCAGAAAACTGATTAATGTCAGTTGAACAGAATCACTGTTAGATGAGTGAGCAAAGGGACTGTGTTTCTCTTACACTTTCCAGACCATTCCTTTGTAAGGTTGACATGTTAACATTTTGTCCCAGTTTATTGTACACACTGTTATCATTCCCTGCTGGATTTTCAAGATCAAGAGGTACAAACATAAAAGGAAAGGAAGCACTTTGTCCTGCCACATCTATGCCTTTGTTTCTTATGTTCGAGTACAGCAAAGTGAGTAAGAAACACAAGATGAACCATCTAATTATTTTTCCTTTAATTCTGGTTGTAAAATTTCTGTTATCAGATTTCAAGGCAATTTTAAAAAAGTAGCTTTGGTCTTGGAATTATGTATGCTTAACTTTAAACTGATTCCCAGTGAAGCCAGCAGAGTTACTTAGAATACTTTGGACTAAGTGAGTGTGTGTGTTTCTCTGTGAGATCTGTACAGGAAGGAGTTAAAATGTCTTTGGTGTAGAATTCCTGTTGACTAAATTGCCTATTAAATCAACAATATTGTTCATGCTATTGTTACACCTAATGACCTACATGCATAGTCAGTGTAAATTTAGTTACAAACACGTTTTCTTCCAAAATACTCCAATCTGTGATTAAGAATGTGCTCTTTTGCTATGTCACTAATCACAGTCTGAGTCTATTTCTGGTTAGTTAACTCATACAAATAATTAAACTACATAAACTCCACAGCAGGCAGAAGCTGCCATGCATACATACAGAATATATACAGCCTGGCCTTCAGTGCTATGAAAGTACATGAAATGTAAATCTGGTCTACAGCCCAAGAACAAATAAATACGGACCTACCCACACACTGAAGTAGATATGGTGCAGATTACTCCTGAGAGGCTGTGAATACAAGAACTGGAATTTGCTGTTTGAACATTTAAATACTATACTCACTTTCTCACATATTCTGCTATTAAACTCTCATGCCCAGATCAGTCCTGAAAAGGGAACTGAGATAGCCTTTTGAATTTGAAGAATATTCTCTCCCCATATCATCTCTAAAACACCCTCATCTCCATCACCTATTTTTCCATTCAGTCCTATTTTTTTTTCTTTGACCAAAGCCGGGGCAGGAGCTGCTTCCCACATCCCTTTCTTATAAGAGGTGTGTTTTGCTTCACTTCTCACCAAAGGAAAACGGGAGAGAGAGAGAGAGACAATTTCAAGGAGATAATGCATTTGACCTCTCTGTTAATATTCAAAATGCTGGCCAGGAAGGTTAGGAGCAAACATCAGCTTTCTTTCACACCTCTTAGCTCATTCCACAAATTAATAACACCGTACTGGGAGCAGCCTAGACCCTGCGTAATGAATGTTAGCCATAGTTCCTGCTGGCTGCTTCCGAGGATGCATTTATTTTTCTCATTATCTTACACACAATCTTCCAGCTATTGTCTGCTACCCCTGCTCACTCAGGAAACCTCAGAAAGTGCTAAAGATGTCAAGAAGCAATAAGCCTCATTTATTTTTATGGCCTTCATCAGCACTTTCTTTTTTTGCTTAAAGGCCTATAATAGAATCCACTGATTAGAATCAGCACCATATCAGAATATAGATATGATAGCGCTTTACTGAAGGTGAATGGGCTACTGAAGGACACTTTCTCCATTTGATACTTTTAGAGGATACTGAAGCTAAACAAAATTAGTTGTATTGGTACGTTTCTTCTTTTCTTTCTCCTTCTTGCTATTTTCCCAGGCATTTGGAAACTGATTAACTAAAACGTTAAGGAAGATGACCATAGAAAGTCCTCCTAATTAAAAGGGAATTACTCAACTGAAACAATACCAGAAGGTAAGCAGTAGGATTTGATAGCTGTTAATAAAACGGTACAAGGAAACAGAGAAACTTCCATGTTAAACACCATATTTACGACAGAACTAAACCAAGAAGCAAATAATTGATTTCTGTTGGATTTTTTTTTCAGTTTAACTGGATCCACATAATAGTTACAGGCCAATATATGATAAATAGGCCTTCTGTTCTCTCCCTGCACAGATTTGATCTGAAAAATGTTCTGGTTTCAAACCTCAGGTAAATAAAGCCCATATAAAATTTTTAAAAATAATTAGTTTCTCGTGTGCATATCTATTTTCCATAGACAATTACTGCAAGCAAAGGTTTGCAGATTCTAGCCCAGTTCTAGTCAACTATTTCAGTTTGTTGCAAACTTAACAGTAACTTTTGCACTAGAATTTGTGCATATCTATTTTCCATAGACAATCACTGCAAGCAAAGGCTTGCAGATTTCTAGCCCAGTTCTAGTCAACTATTTCAGTTCGTTGCAAACTTAACAGTAACTTTTGCACTAGAATGATTAGGACAAGAAAAAGGACAGAAGTAAGGCTGCATAAAAAAGGATGTGGGGGATGTTTACAGTGCAACCACTAAATTATTGCATTATTACATCTCTATGCAATTTAAAATGGTTTGTTTATATTTATAAAGAAAATTCACCCAAAGACTTCCTCAGAGTCAGATGGCGATACCCACACAAGCTGTTTATATGGAACAGACAGTGTACATTCTATATATTCCTCTTATTCTGCTTTAACTTTCTTTTGACCTCCAGGTCACGTTGTTTCCGAGCTGTTCCAAGCGTTTGGAAATCTGGCCCTGGCAGATTTACTGTTGGCTACTGCTTTTGACTATCATCTTTAATAAGTAAAGCTCAGGCTAGTACAGGGACTAATATTTTAAGAATAAGGTTTTTCTTGTTCAAAGAAGAAAGGCACTCTGGATATGAAAAATTGAAAAATCTTCCATGCTAGGACTGTCCATGTAGGAGTTCAGAAAAACTATTTTTGGTTACTGAAACTAAAAATCTGGTGGGCTATTTAAGTATGCCACTTGCCTCTCATATGTACAACCTTGCATAGTGCATTTTCAGAGTCACGAAGGGTTGTTTTGTTTGGGTGGTCAGGGTAAGAGGAAAAGTTGCTGCAGAAGAATAATGGAACGACAATCTTATGTGACATGGACAGATTTACTATACTTTCACAGAGATTGCTTCACATTAAGACCAAGATGCAGAAATTAATCAGAAATCACTCACAAAAGAGAAAACTCACGTACACACATCCTAAATCCATCATGCTCTGAAAGATGAAAGAAAAATATATTACTGTGCTTGGATTATCTAGTGTAAGTTTGCATTCAAACAGAACTAATCACCTATGAAAAGAAAGAAAAAAGCTGGTTCTTGATGCCCAGGACTGTTTTTAAAAAACAGAGGGCTATAACCAGGATTCAGCTCTAAACTGGAACAAGCTTTCGTAATTTGCCTGTATTCATTATAGGTAACCAGCTTTGCATGTTCTAGATATGGCTTGGAATATGTAGGATTTTTACATTTACTTTAATTAGAAACGAAAGTTAGTAAAATAGCCTGTAAAAAGCTACTAAAATTCTGCTGAGCTGAGAAAAACAGAAAAAAAATGGGAAAATGGGAAATGCAATCACTCTTCATGGAAGATGTAAGAGGCAGCTGTACTCAGCATGACAGCACAAGGAGACCATTTCTCCCAAAACCTTGTTTATTCTATGTGACAGCTTTCACAAAAGAATATGGAATATTTGCAGCCTGCTAATGGAAGTGGTTCAAGCATACAAAATTTCCTGGCCCTAAGGCTGTGGCCTATAAAGAGTTCTGCCCACATCCTTGGCAGACCAGACAAAAGACTCTAAACATCATGTTTGGACAGCTCAGCCCCCAGATGCACGTGTAGAAACGCAAACCTACATACACACACACACACACACACACAGATAGCAGTACCATGCACAGATAATTATGAAGAAATAGAGTCCATTACTAGAGTTGGTTACGTTTTCAGCGATTATTATCTGTGATGAAACTGAGTCCTTTAGTATATGCTAAAATCTCCTACCTTGCCACTTACCAAGTCTTGCTTCTAGAAATCAAACCTATTTCCTTCCTCTAGAGAGAAGGGTCACTCAGGTCTATTGAATCTACTGAAGGCTTGCCCTCACCTGACTGTTTCTTTTAGCCTTCGATTCTACTTTTTGGTATGGTTTACACTTCAGCTGGTGCACTCCAGCATGAGATGTGTGAAGATCATTGATTCATAGAATCATAGAATGATTTGGATTGGGACATTAAAGATCATCTAGTTCCAATCCCCCTGACATGGCCAGGGACCCCTTCCACAAGACCAGGTTGCTCAAAGCTCCATCCAGCCTGGCCTTGAACACTGCCAGGGATGCATCAGCCACAGCTTCTCTGAGTAACCTGTTCCAGTCCCTCACCATCCTTACTGTAAAGAATTTCTTCCTAATATCCAATCTAAACCTACTCTCTTTCAGTTTAAAGCCATTCCCACTCATCTTATAACTACATGCCCTTCCTGAAAGTCCCTCTCCAGCTTTCTTGTAGCCCCTTTAGGTACTGGAAGATGCTCTAAGGTCTCTCCAGAGCCTTTTCTTTTCCATGCCAAACAACCCCTGCTGTCTCAGCCTATCCTGATAGGAGAGTTGTTCCTGCCCTCTGAACATCTACATTGTGTCCTCTGGACTCTCTCCTGTGATGACCTGTGATGTCCTTCCTGTGATGACACAGCAGATGTTTTATCTGAAGAACAATGATTGTCCCTTCTCTTCCCCTATCTCACAGCAGTTTGGAAATTGCAGATCATGTTCTTTCAGGTTCATTGCACATTTGTACAGTGAAGCAGTTCTTGAGCACAACCCCAAAGCCCACCTCAGAGACCAACACCATGCAGCGCTGCAGGGAACTCAGCCTCAGCATGCACAAAGTGCATTTGGAGGAATTTTAAGAAAAGAAACTTTTCTTGTTATCCCCCTACTCTATTACATACATAGTCTTACTAGAAGTGTGCTGCCATTGGAACCCATCTGTTTGAGTTCACAGCAAAAATTAAATGCAAACGGTGAGTGCTAAAGCCGCTCACCTTTTCTAAATGAGCTACAGTTCATGAGTTAGGAGTACTAAGACGCTGTAAGCATCCCATCTGGATGAATCACCTAATAAAAATGAGAAGCCAAAATTCCAGTGTGAAATAATATTTTAGTAGGAAATATCAAGTATTGCAGCATTATGCAATGCAAAAGTGCTAAACAGGAAATTCTCTGAGCACTTTTGACCAGTAATTTTCTAATTCTTGGTAAGTATGTTATCCATATTTTTCACAAAGTTTACAGTGTTTTGGCTAATTTCTTCTTAAATGGGAATTTAGTTTTTGGTTTGTTAACAGTTTCATTCTGGACAGATGATAAGAGAGGAATCATAAACACACATCCAGCAGACTTTAAACTTTTACAATTCAGGGTTAAAAAGATCACTGAAATCTTACTACTCTTACCTAGTGAATGCTTTCGTAGGCAGACATAGACAGAGACATGAAAACAGAGTTTGCCTGATGTATTTAAGTTGATAATAAATTAAACAAATTGGATATTTTAAAATATAAACGGAAGTGAAATAAAACTGATTGAAATACGGTACATTCCAAGTTCCTTATTAAATGTAAGGAGGAGATTTTCAGGCCCTGTGGTGCCACGCTCTTGAGAGAAATTAATAAATAAAGGTGTGAGATTCGAGAGCAGTAATTTTTAAAAACTGTACAAAGGACCCAGATTGCATGTAAATCACTTGAAAACACTGAAAACTACAACTTATGTCAGCCATCTCTTTCGTATTCAGAATCATTAATCTCTTGGACATGACAAATCTTTTTAGCAGAAGGGAATAAATTCAAGATAATAAGTTTTAAAGTAATGAATAACTCTTGCCTATGAAGTGCTTTAATGACTCTCCCTGTCAGAATTCAGATTTTATTATTAACTCTACAGAATGGCAGCAGCCTGAAGAGATAGAGTTACAAATCAATTTCACTGCTTTTTCATAACGAGTCACTAATTGACCTCAATTTCTGATGGAGTCACGTATTTCCTCCCATACTTTATTTTAATGATGTGTATATCAAGGATTTAGCAACTGGTCATAAAGGAATTTATTTTAACTCTTTTTTGTCTTGCACAGCCTTTTAATAGTAGAAATATAAATAATTCTGAAAGCATTAACTTTAATGGTTGGGATGTATATTTTAAACTTTTTTATAGTCAAGATGATCATCATTTTGTTGAAATATGTGCTTGATTTATCTACTTTAAAATAAAAAAGAATAATAGTGAAAAAACAAAACTCAGATTCTCCACATAACATTAATGACTGCAGACTATAAAGTACTTTACTTACTTACTATGTGGTCTTAAAAAGAAATTACATTAAAATTAAAGAACTGCTTTGGTTAAACCATGCTTACTACACTCTGTGTAATTATGGACAACATCCTTACAAAGGTATTTGGAAAATGAACAGCCAAAATATTTTATTAAATTCCACTGCATCCGATTTTTTCTGATTTTTATCTAGAAGAAGCTCAAACAATTTTCCACATCTCCTTGAGTGTTTGAACTACTATAAAATGGAAATATTTTCCTTGTTCTAAACCAGAGAAAATCTAATGCAAATCCAGTCGTTTTAAAAAAGTTTATTGTACAAGTCACACTGGAGTTTGTAGGGTAAAAGAGCCAATATTTGAAAGATACAGGGTTTCAGAAATCCTTGGGGAATGTATATTCCTTTAGATCTTGTTCTGGGCATGATTTAAAACAGAGTAGGGGAGAATGAAGGAGGCAGAGATGAGTAAGATGGCTGCAGGTCCACTTGC
Source organism: Corvus brachyrhynchos (assembly GCF_000691975.1). NCBI lineage: Eukaryota > Metazoa > Chordata > Aves > Passeriformes > Corvidae > Corvus > Corvus brachyrhynchos. The sequence continues at coordinate 3,745,874 of NW_008238359.1, forward strand.
TTATCTGGCCAAGCCTTGCACCTGGTGGCCACATAGGTGGTCTCTGTAGGTCTAGGGGCATCAGCTATCCATTGGAACTACCCAGTGCTGTCCAATGGAGATATCCTTTAGTGCGTGTCCACTCACGAATATACTGTCCTGCTGGGCCAGATTTGGTGCCATAGAAGTACTGATTTTGGCTTGTGCAGATCTTGTGGGTTGTTGTGGCCATATAATATACGAGCATGTGTGTGTGTGTGTCTGTGTGTGTGCACTGGGACATCCCCCAGCACTGCTGCTGCCTGGACCTGTACACACAGCACTGATGGGCTTAGGAGGCTGCTACACAAGGAACACCAAGGCCTGTAGAGAACCAGGAGGAAGGATTGCCTGGGTGTTGAAGTGCATCAGTGTGTTACGAGACCAGAGGGAAAGTATCATTGAAAAAAGTTGTTTGCCTTCATTTGCTATACACTGTGTTACGTAAAGACAGGAAGAAAAGTAAAATTGCACTGGTTGCAATAAATGCTCACATTCAAGCCTAACTTTTCCACATGAATCAAATACTCTAATTCAGCCATGAACTTTTAGTGGTTATCATTTTTAATTTCTATTGTTACAAAAAAACCCCAATTCTATGGACCATAAAAATTTCAGTCATGGAATCACAAAGGCATAGAATTCTTGTGTTGGAAAGGACCCTAAAGATGATCTAGTTCTTATCTCCCCTGCCATGGACAGGAATACCTTCCAGTAGACCAGGCTGCTCAAAGCCCCATACAACCTGGCCTTGAACACTGCCAGGGATGGGGCTCCCCCAACTTCTGTGGGCACCATAAGCCTTGTTACACAAAGTCAGACACATAATGACATATTTTAAACATCAAATCTATGAAATTACTGCTACAAGTCAGTTATAGTTACATAGTTTTGACTATGTAAGTGAATCTTTAAAAGACAGGGCAAGGAAGAACACAAACACACCTCTGAAGTCAAATGTAAATATAGCAGCCATATAAACATCTTCAGAAAAAAAAAATCCTTTAACATCTTATCATCTCAAAGTGACACCAACACATATCTTGGTATTATCCAGACAAACTGAACCATATTTTTTCTCATAAAAATTCACTGATGGCAGTAAACTGTGGGTAAAGGAGTAAGACAGATTCCTTAGTTCACATGTGAAGTACACAACAGTGCTGTTTTTGTAGGTACAAATCTTTCTGTTCTTTTCTAAAAATGAAACCAAATATATATTAAAAAAATAGCAGTACATCATAGATTGGGAGATAACTCAGGCTTGGCTGTCATATGGACAGATCTAATGTACAGAACTTTAGTGAAAAAATGGGAAAATTTAATATAAAGGAAAAAAAAGAAACAAGAAAGACATATGAAGGACTCATTGCATGTGCCAGAACTTCTAAATTAGTGCTAGTCAGTGTGAAATAATACAGCAGTTGCAGCAGAGGAACATGGTGAAAAGCTAAGAATTGCCACCAGCGAAAAGAAAGAAAGAAATATGAAAGCTCTTTGATTTTAAAGAATCCTGTGAAAGCAAAAACTCTACTCACTAAAAATTATTGGGCTATTTTCACATAAATGCTTCTATTTTTTACAGGGCAAAGAATGGAAAGAACAGGGATTTTTTCAAGCTTAATAAACCTCTTCTCACTTTTTGTTATAATACTGTGTCAAAGGGTACCCCACTTCACACACAGATGGAAAAGCTGGAAAAAATAAAATAATGCCTATGTTTCCTTACACTGATGTTTGACAATGTGAAGGAACTGTCATGATTTAAGCTAATACAAGCATGTAAATGTCAAGAGATGACCTGTACTGAATCCTGTAATTATAGATCCATAGAATTGTTAAGGTTGGAAAAGACTTCTTAGATCACCAAGTCCAAGCAGCCATGCTTTGGCTAAGCAATTTAAATTCTTAAATGGAACAGGCGTTTGCTCCTAGATGTATTGAACTATGACTTAGATCACTTGCTGCATGATACACAGCAACAAAACACATAAAGACGTGCCATGCTTTTCCCAGGTTGCAGCCAGCCTGGAGCAACAGCTTATGCTCTGTCATCACTGGAATTTAGAATGTTTTTGATGTGTCACATCTCTGCTGAAAGCTGTAGTGCAATCAAGCCCTAATTGTGACGGAAAGCAGGGTCAAATTGTACCACTTCACTCTTTTAATTGTCTTCTAAAGATGCTTCAAGGGCCTACAATTAACCTGAGATGAAACTGATATTTTGTTAAGTATTATGCTAATTAGATATTCTTATACCTACATATCTGCAATATTAAATGTTCTTCATTTTCTTTTGTAGAGGTAAGCTTTTTTTTCCTTTCCTTTTCTGTACCACCTTGCCATATAAAGAAATAAAACTGTGTCTGAACAACACTGTTTCATACATACATCACTTAAGTAAATAATTCCATTTCTGTGTGCATGTGTTCAAAAAAATCAAGTGGGGCACACTTTGTTTTAAGTGCCCTTTGGTACTTCGTCTTTATCAAAAATATAGGGTGTATTATGCAAAAAACATTAGTTTGCTTTTTTCCACACTCCATTTTTCCTCCTTGTATATTAAAAATGTATTAAGATGTTGAAACTGCAAACTTGAATTACAGAAAATACATATAACACAAGCTTTCACTCAGCATCTATAAGTGTGTGCATTTGAATGATCTCAAGTTACACGTTCAGAGATTTATCCCCATAGGACTTTGCCTCATTTAAATAACAGTAAATTTATTCTCACTTTCTGTTTATCTCATTTCATGTATGTGCCAGACACTATTTAACACAAACAATTTAAATCTTGCAACAGTTCAGCACCATTAGTTTCTTAATGGATGCAGAGATGGATGAAAGACTGCAGGAGAAAGGAATGGTATAGGAAGGGTGATGTTAGCGGTGCCAAAGTCGTGGAGCAAAAGAGCACTGATGGATGCATGAGGGGTTTCATGTAAATAGAACAGAATAGAATAGAATAGAATAGAATAGAATATTGCATTTGGAAGGGACCTACACGCATCATTGCTCAGCTGCCTGACCAATTTAGGACTGGCCAAGTAAAAGTGTGCTATTAAGGGTATTGTGTCAATGCTTCTTAAACATTGATAGGCCTGGGGCATTGAACACCTTTCTAAGAATGCCTGATCCAGTGTTTGGCCACCCTCTTGGTAAAGAAATGCTTATGTCCAGCCTGAACCTCCCGTCGTGGAGCTTTAAAACATTCCTCCACATCCTATCACTGGATACCAGGGAGAAGAGCTCAGCACTGAGCTTCATTTCCACTCCTCAGCAGATGAAGGGAGCAAGGAGTTCAGCCCTCAGCAGATCTTGGCTGAAGGAGGAAAAACAGCTCCTAAAAACAGCCAGAGGAGTGATGTATTATTTCCTTTGTATTTGAAGATAGCCTTGGGCTGTGGTAAGTTCATACTGACTTTAGTGAAGAGAATTCTCCTTTAAGCAGTTTTAGTCACACATGTGCACAAATGGATCCTCATGCAAAGTTGCAATATGCATCCTAACTATTTTAGGTTGTAATTTCAGAACTTACGGTTTTTGCATATCTGCCTCATGATTTTTAAACACACCAAGATTTCTCAGCTCAGAGGACCAATTGACACCCACAGTTTGTGTAGCACTGGAACAGGAGTCAGATACTCACTTAAACAGCACTACTGGCAAATATTTAAGGCAAATTAATACCAAACAAAATGGTTTTATTAAGCATAGATGAACATATTTAAATCAAGTAAAATGTAAGATTATACCTATAATTTATCATCTCAAGTAAAATACTTTCTAGAGAACTTTTCATATTTTATTACTTAATTACATGAGGAGTTATATAATCTCTTTTTTATCTTTTTTTTTGTTCCTTTACTCCAAAATAAGGGTAGTACAATTTTCATCTTTTTTTTTGCTGTCCCTTTCTTAATGGTTTCTAAATATTTAGGGCTCTTAATTTAACGTGTTTTGGATTTTGATGCTTGTTTGCTTGCTTACTTTTTTAATTTGGCTAATCCTTAGTCATAACATTTTTGTGGATTTTTTTCCAGAGTTTTTCTAGAGTGCACTCACTGATGCACAGCATTTTAATGCCATTTGTATTAAAGGAGAGATGTTTCACCACTCTGATATTTGCTCAAGAGAATATAATTCAACTTGGATACACTGCCTAGTAAACAAATCTCTGCAGACTTGGAGCTGGTGATTAATCTGGCCAATCTATAAACACTGCAAGTGGGATCCATCTCAGTTTTAGACAAGCATGACATACATCTTGAAGCCTTCCTTCATTATCAGGCAGTGATACAGGCATTTTCAGAGCATGTTTCACTCATCTTCTGAAGACAGACACATTAGGATGAGCAGAAGCACATCTTACATTCTATTTCTCCACAGAAGAAGAGATTCCTGGGAGACTGCCTGAGACATAGACATCTGCATTACGGTTAGATAGGATGAATTACAACCAGCACTCCTAAAATGCTTTTGAATTGCTAAAATTTCTTATGTCTAAATGAAAAAAAAAAAAACAAAATGAACCCCAAAAAACTAATTAAACAGCAACCAAACAAAAACACAAGCAAACTTGCGTTTCCCAACTATAGGCATTTGGGAATATTTTCTAGTTTACCTTCATCCACAGCATGAATTAAATCATCTGTTAGAGTGCACAGAAACATTTTGGAACAATTGATAGACCAACCTATATTTTAAAAGGGTGTTTGATTCCACAAAAACCTTCCCTTAACACCTCTGGCTCTAGTATTGATAGCAGGTATGAACCTTGTGCTCATAAACAATTGAGTTTGGCAATTCAGTAATGTCACACAAATTTAGAGCCAGCTGGATTTCCTTTGGTTTCTGGAGCTACTGATTTGTCTTAGTTACAAAGGGAGCTGCCTGGTGTCCTGGTTCTCGACAAAAAGCACTGCTTGATTGCCAGAGAGGTGAGAGTGTCCTCTGGGGTAGGGGCAACTGCATGAAGTTACTCCTCTAGACAGTTTCCTGGTTTGTTTTTTTTTTTAAGCTGTGTGACAAAGGAACACCCCTAGGATATTTGCAAAGACACTGTTCATTCCTAAACATTGTAATTATCTCCAGATTCTCCATGTGTTTCATCTGACAATTGCAATGTTTTGGAAAGACTGATGACAGGGCAGGGAGACAGAGAAGATGAGTCTTCACTTTCATAGCCCCTGGTCATGATGCCTTGGTTGTGCATGCTGGCCATCTTAAAAACCCCCTTGAACAAAAGCAAGAAGGCAATCCCTGCTCCCACAAGCAGTGCTTCAGGAATACCTCGTGTGGAAGCAGACTTCACACATGGGTAAGCAATCCTACCATGACACGAGGTGAAGAAACTAAAATTTTCACATGAAAAGAGTGATAATCACACGCTGACAGAATGAAAAGCAAATTCAGTTCATCTTTAAACATATTATTTAGCTCTGCTTCACTGAGAAATCGAGCTACAACACATGTGTTTAGGTTTCTGCCAAATATTGGCCACAGATGTTTCCTATTTTAGCCAAACAGATCACAAGAACAGGATGGCCTGGCATGTCAAGGATACTGAAGACTATATGATTCTACCTACAAAGAGATTCACAGGCATTTTTTATGTCTACTTCTTTGGGTATGCAGACATGCCTGGGAATATGCCTCTCTATCACTGAGGCCAGCTGACATAGAAGAGCCCAGGTTTTACAGTACTAGTAAATTCTCAGCCTGCAGACAGAATCTGCTTGGACATTGCCTCCTGGGTGAGGTCACTGGAAGAATCCTGCTTCCAAACTGAACATAGGACCTGTTTAAAGTAGAGCTGGCAAAAGCAAAAAGCCTGCGAGGAACTGCTTGAGAAATTCTGCAGTCTATGCAGTCACATTCCCATGCCTGGGACTGTTTTCAGCTCTGTTTAATATCCTGATGTGGGTAGAGCCAGACCATATTTCATCCTAAAAGGTGAATCAATCTTTCATCATCGGGGTGTAGATACCTGTATAGCTGGAAATGTTACCCAGACTGTATTACATCTTCATAAAAATGTATCATGCTGAACACAGAGCTCAGGCCTATGGCACTATACGGGGACAGATTTTAATGGCATCTCCAAAATAACATATTCTGTAAATGACTTACACAAAAGGTCTAAAAGTTCATATCAATATAATAATCTCTGTCTTATATTCACCCATCACACAGTTATACTCATGACAGAGAAGAAGGAAAAGCAAATTACTTTTTCAGCACTTGCTAGTGGTTAAAGTATTGGTGATTTATAAACCAAAGTGGGAAAAGATGGGAGTTTCAAAGTTGCAGGACAACAAAGGAGAAACACTTATATACACTGACAACTTTTTAATATAAAAACAGTTCAATATATGCCTCAGCTGGCCATATCTCCAGCAAAAGCATCAGAAACAGATACATATTTTTTACTTAGCTTAGTTAACAGAAAAGCTGCAGATTTGTTTGGTTGGGAAAAAATAGATTCTTGAAATTATTTGATGCAATAATTTCTCAGGAAATTTCATGTTCTCCTCATTTCATCTATCGTATTTCTCAGTTTAAGTTTTCTTTGGAAATGTTTTTGTGTAAATGGGAAAAAATGGATACAGGTGATTCCTATTAACTTCCTGCTGTTTGTATGAAGTCAGACTGTTGATTTCTATCTTATAAAATCCAACAATTGCTGCATTGTCTCTGAAAGAAGCTGGAAGTTAAAAAAAAAGAAAAAAAAAGATAATGAACATTAGAAGTAAAATGAAAACAAAACATAGAAGTGATATAGTGCATCACCTATTCCATTTCCATACCTGAAAATAATGATAGGAGGAATTTTGCACAGATTAGTTTTGGGAATACCAATATCCAGCTTTTCCCCTTCCTTTCCTTCATTTTGAAATGTAGTTATGGAATTAAATGCTGAAATTACAGGTAGAAATAAACCAAGTGACCAAAAACAATTGGTTGGGGGATGTTTGAAGATCTCAACAAAATTAGTGTTAGTAGGACATCCTAGTATATCCAGGTGCATTATATTCTTGCCAAACAGCACTGGTTTATATCAGTGTGGGTGATAAAATATCACAGAAGATTTTTGTAACAGGGCTGACCTATCACAAAAGGAATCTTAACAAAATTTTATTCTGCTAAGGCAGAAAACTTCATTGGGAAGCAGAGAAGTAAAGCAGGGGTACAAAATGTCTTGGTATGGTCTGTGAAGTCCAGAAGTGCTCCCTCCCTCCCAGGGCTGAATCTGTACTTTGTGAATTCCAGCTGGCATGGTGGGTTCAAGGAGGATGCAGGTACTGAGCTGAGCAGCTGAGAGAAACACCAAACATACCACAGAGCACATCTTCCCCATGCTGCCTTCTGGTTTTGAAAGCCTTTCTTCCTGAACACCAAATAACCATTGTATTCACTTCAGTCTGGATTCTTCACTCTCTGTGACAGTCTTACTTCATGAACACTACACTGAGAGACCAATAACAAGATTTAAATAGTCATATATGTCTTGTCTTCTCCATTGTAGGACATGACCTTGTATTCTGTCATGTAATGTTTTCCTGACTCTGGGCTGGAACTCCAGCACAAGTAAAGACTATTTTCTTTTTTCAATATGGTATCCTAATTGCCTAATTAGTCCTATAAAAACAATAACTTTATCATTGAAGGCTTTTTGGACAGAAAAACTGTAAAGGCATGCGTTTAGACTATCGAAAAATCATAGTTATTTTCATTCATTTGTGGAACAGGACTAACAATCAATGCAAAAGAAAAGAGGTTGCACCCAAACTGAGTTCCTTCTAGAAGAGAAACAAGCCTTTGACACTGACGAAAATCAAGCTTCAGATGAAGACATGCACGTAGGATGCTTAACAAGAGTGACAGCCTGTGGGTTTATATGTCATGACTCCAAAAGACCTTGTCATTGAACTTTTAAGCTTTTTTGCCTGCTGCTTCAAATGTGGGACGTGGAACAAGCAAAAAGTTCTGACATATAACTCTGCACAATAAGATAAATGATAAGGGAACATTAAAAGATGCTTATTATTTTTTCTTTTAATAGTTAAGAATAACTGTTAAGAATAACTACACTTTTTAAAATTTCTGAATTAAGGTTCTGTAGCAATTTAAAAGAAAATCTTTATAGTTTTGACTTTTTGAGTACAAGCAAAGGAAGCACTCCTCCGACTAAATTTTTTAGTAAGTGCATTTTGGCAGGTGTCTCTTCAGGCTGTATTATTAGAGCATGTCAGCTACAGGCAGGTCTTATTACCCAGGAATACAAGAGATTATCTGAATTGCAACCTCTGTGTCTGAAATGTCTCCCTATTTAAACTGCAGGCAAGCAGGA
>NW_008238359.1:3754282-3770581 GCF_000691975.1 Corvus brachyrhynchos
AGGAATGTATAAAGTTTTGTGATCTCCTGATGACTGAGCAGAGTGCTCAGGGTCAAGATTTCCATCCAGATTTTCATCCCATTTATAAAAAAAAAAGAGCACTGGCCGGAGATGGAGGTGAGATGTTCAACAGAGCTGTGCAGCAGACTTGCTGCAAGCATCTTTGCAGAAACTCCTGCTACCACCCTGCTGCTCTGTGAATAATTTTCAGGGCTGTCAGTCAGCATCCTCATTTGCATTACTCACAGATGTCCCTGAAAAGCCATGTATCCTGGGACCATTTTATGACACAGTCTGTGTAATGAATGTTCTGTAATTTTAAATTAAACATCTGCAGGTTTTAGTTATCTAGATTTCAAGAAATCCTGCTTCCATTTACAAGCTAATTCAGTTTAGTTCATTCAAATTCTGCAAGAACACTGAAGATCTTTGTATCTTACAAGAACATAAAACACCATAAATCAAGTGGAACATATAACTCATCACTTGCCATTTTTGAAGAAGATCAGGAGTAGCAGGAAAGAAATGAGAAGAATTATTTCAACATATATTCTGGTAAGAATACAAACAGAACAGCTCTAGAGTTTCCAAATTCAGATATAGATTTATTAGACTTAAATTTTTGTTGTCTTTGTAGCAAATTCTAATGTTTAAATTTCCTAGTCCTTCTTTTAATTTGCAAGAGTACATTTTCCATATCTTAAGGCAGGAAGCAGGCCTAAAGTTTTCCTCAGCACATGGATTAAAATAGTTAGTGTTGGTACACTCATGTTAGTATCTCTAGAGTAGGAAAAAACACCACTGTCCACATATTTTGTCTTAAACTATATATTTGAAAGGCAAGATCTCAAAAATTTCACAATTTTCCTTCCAGATTCACTGGTCAGGCATCTATATTGAGATTATGCCAATTTATACATATATATTTTAATAAACTTCCAGTATTCAGAGATATGTTGCAATGGGGCTTAAAGTTTGTATTATTTATATTATTTGTAGTTATACACAATACTTAGCATGATAAAACTCGAGGCACATTAGTGTTGCTTTGTTAAGCTCTGGTGACTTCCCTAATTTGACTATAGGTGCAAGAACCACTCATTTAAAACTAATGTCAGAATCAAAGCTAGCACAAACTTTCATTATGCAAATATGAAATTGGCTAGGAGGTCTAATGAGGGTAGAAAGATACCCCACGTGTCAATAGAAAACCATCTACTACTAACACAGCACTTCTGGGAATTTCCCTCATCTACAATAAAGATTTTGTTTACTAATATTCGAGCTCTTGTTAGGCAGACAAATCATGAAAGCACAGTAAAAGAACATGGTGAATCTTGGACATAGCCTATTTGTTCATTTAATGGTATGCTTAATGCTATTGTTCTTGTTCTTCTCAAATTGGTTCATTTTAGGCAAGATTTCACAGTCATTGTGTACTAAGAACTGAGAGACTAAAGGAAACTGATAGATGGATTTAAAGTTCCTTTCATATAATTGATTAACATTCCATAGAATTATTTCTTCTGTTGTCTTTAAGTCTATATTTAGAATCAGAGTCAGAGTTTAAATAGATATCCATGAAAAATAGAAGATGGAGTAGCAGTAGATTTATGTGGTGCTGCTAGCTCTGCTCTTTGTCTGTTGATGACCTTAAACCAATCATTTTACCTCCAACATCTTTTATCAATAAAATGAGAATATAGCCAAGTAAGTACAAAAATTATCTCAAGAGATTATCCATCTTGTTCATCTTTCCATCTTGAGAAAATCTTAATCATTTTAAAAAGTCTCCAAGAGATGTTTACCTGAACTGGTTTTTTTATCCTACAGGACTAAAAGCTTCCAAAATTTACTTTGCTAATCTGATGAGGACGGGGCTTATTGTCTCCTGGTAAAAGTGTTTTGAAAGTTGTTAATTAAAAAAACCTCTGTAACTTTAGGTGTCATTATAAACTTTATATTATATAGGTTTATATTATATAATTTTATATTATAAAGTTTGCTGACCGAGGTGATAACTGTTGGATGTTAGGAAGTTTTAAGACCGTGGAACAGCATCCTGAAGTATTCACTATCAGCTGCAGACTTCAGTATCTTGCTTTTTTCTTCCTCAGTTGCTGAAAGAACTGAGGAAAATAAAAAATTAAAAGACATGCTGAGTTTCAGAGCAACATCAATTTATTCTACTACGGATTGTGATCTTGGCAATAAGGCATCACTAATCCACATCTGTTCAGGATAGGAACATAATGATGATGGAAATGCTTTGCTTGTGTCTCTGTTTGATATTTGCCTTGGGAATATGAGAATACATTTGCATATTCTAGGAGGACAATAATGTGAATAAAGAATAGCTTTTCATGAAGCAGAGTTCCAATATAAAGCTTAGTAAGGGGAAGACATTTCCTAACCATGGCACCTATCAACATGCAAGTGAGCTACTCTGCTAAGGAAAGGTATAAACTCGTGTTCAAGATATCAAGTTATCACATGTTTAATCTGAAACTTTATTACAAATATTGCATAAAGTGCCTCTCTGATGAGATATGGCATGACCTCCATCTCCTGAGAGCCCAAAATGAATTCATTGACAGCCACATACCTTCTAATTATTGCTGTATGAGTCTGTAATTTTGGGAGCATTACACTTTAGATTAGCAGCATGAGAAAATAATCTTAACTTTTAAACAAGAGTTAAGATAAATCAGTGTAAAACTAAAATATTAAAAGATGATAATACTGCTTTCTTAAGGATGCTTGCCAATTATTATGAAGGTCTCACAAAAAAGTGATGTTTTTCTTAGGTTTTGCAATGAAAATGTGCAAAATTATCTGAATACAGTGAAAAAGATTCAGCATTAGACACAAAACTGAAAGTCAAGAATAACTGAACTAATACTGAATTTCTCTCTGTCCTTTATGTAAGTCACAGTCTGATGGATACTATCCAATGGCATGCAAGAATTAAATTGAAATAATTTACTGAAGCACAAGAGTATACATCCTTCATCCTAATTACAGCAGCTTTATTATGAATATCTGCAGAATCAATAAGAAAGTACAGCCCTATGTGTTATTAAATGTCAGCTTTTCACATTAAGTAGAATTTAAGTCTCAGTTTAGTAAAGTACTTAAGCATAAATGTAACTTTAAGGAAGAATAGTTCCAGTGACTATGTAGCAAGAGGCAAGTCAATCAAATTTAAATATTAAGTAAAGCCTGTCCTGAAATGAGTAATAACAGGTTGCATAGCTTGGACAGTATTGGCAATCCCAAGTCAATTTACAAAAGAGCAAAATACAGTTATGGCTGTTAAAGATGTGAGAAGTCACACAAAGAGGCAAAGTGATTTGGCCAAGGTTATTTCTAGTTCGCTAAGCAGAATTGTGGAAGCATCTTGGCTCAATGTGTAAGGCCTGGGTTGGTTGTCCAATCAGTGGGCCATGATGTTCAACAAAATTATAACAAAGGCAACCCTAAATCTTTTATTTTATCTTAAAATTACTTTTTTTTTGGTAGGTTACTACATTGACAGAAGAATATTTCACCTAAGGGCAGGAATATATACCAGTTGTAACTTTACATTGTCTATTACATATAGAAATGCAACTTCTGATTAGTAATTGTGTATATTGCATATAACCCCGAAAATATGAGGGATTTTATCAACATTTCTGTAAGGATACAGGAAAGCCAAATGGGCTCAAATGCAGTTAAAACAGATTTCTTGCACTTGTTATCCTACCCTCTGCAACTGCCTCGGCTCTCAAAATCCCAGTGAGATAAAGAAATCGTGTCACTGCTTTTAAAATGTGTAGTTGTTTAATTTTCACAGAAGACAACTAACTTGCTTAGGAAGAAAGAACCAAAAAAGCCCTGGTGTCCCATATATTTAGCAGGGGAAATGAAGATCTCTGTAATTACTCTGCTCAAGCTAGGTTTCTTATGGATTTTATGGAGAAAGAATAGTACTCTGTGTGACAGTGTGTCCCATTCTATAATTGGTCAGAGGGATTGACCTCTAAAAGGACCTATTTGTCACAGCTGAGTACAAAGCAAGTTTAAAGGGAAAATATAGAAATCTGTGATATATATTTATAAATGTAGGAGTAGTAACACATCTGAATTCCATAGATCAGGCAAAGATGTGATTTCAAAAGATTTTGACATGTATTTAGAAGTTTCTGAAAAGCACACCAGATTTTCATTTGTATTAGAAATAAGTTTACAGATTAATTTATAGAAATATATATGGTCACACAGTAATTTTGAGAGAGAGCATGAAACTGAGTCCTAAATCCCAGGCAAATGTCATCATCTTTGTCACAGTATGAATCCAAGACTTGTCTTCTCTCAATGAAGAGTCTGACTTAAAAAAAAATTGACTCTATGGGTATGTGTGTAGATTAGAGATTAAAGACTTTGTTTTAAACGACAGCAAATTAAAAACTCTTGCTGGAATTCTGTTGCAAAGTTTTCTTTCTCTTTACAGGACATGATACAATACTTTATTTCAAATACTGAAGTTGGGTTTTTTGGTGAAAAGCCAGTGTTTTCTCCCACTTTTGTAAATATTGCTAAAACAAGGCAAAAAAAAACAAAAATAAAAAACCCAAAACATCTCTATTGAAATCTGCTTTAGTTTTATAATGAGACTGGATAAATTCTGGCACAGTTCCTATGGAGGTTATGGAAGCTACATCATTGGTTGTTTTCAGTATTTGACTGGATAAATTCTTGAGAAACATGATTTAACTCTGAAAGCATCACTGCTTTGAAAAGGAGTTTGAATGGAGTGTTTTCCAGAGGTTTCTAACATCCTAAACTACTCTAGGATTATTCTTATTCTGTAATTGTCCCTCTGGTGGTCAGGTTCAATACATCTTAACACTTTGTAATCAAGCCAATGTATCTAAAATAACTGTAATTGAGAATCATGATTCTAATATTCTCTAAAGACAGAAGAGATCCATGAAGAAGTTTTTTTTTTTAAATGAGAAAAACAAGACTCACACACACATTTAAAGATGGAAAATAAAGGAAAGGAGCACACAGGACAAGAGTGAAGCTCATAGTCACTCTTGAGATGTAAGGGTGTGTGGAATGGAAAGATACATGAATATTCTGAATGCAGGAATATCTAGTCTATGAAGTTGACAGCAATATTATTTAAAACAAGACCAAAGTCAAGAGACAAGAAGAATAAAAAATTAAACACTGAAATATATGGACTGTAATGGCATTGAGGCATCAGAGATGGTATGAAGGACAAGAGCTCTCAGGTCACAGATGGATGGGCCAGTAAAGGAACCACTTAAGTGTAGCTTGACTGCCATGGGTCTTCTAGGGAGAAAAGCAAGCTTTATTGGGATATAAACCGAAACTATTATTGGATGTTTGAGGAGGTTGGTGGCATAGTGTACAATTTGTTATAGGATATCTTGGGACAGAGTGAATGTGCAAAACTTCTGGGATGTTTAGGGCAAGGGCTGAATGCAGGTAAAGGACTGGATCAAAGAGAGTTGGGAAGGAACAGGCACGTAAAAATGAAGGAAAAGGGAATTGAAAGGTGTAAGCTCTATGTAAACAAGTTGAAGATCAGTCCAAGCCCCACCCCTGATTACCACCTGAATCGTCATATTTTCCAGCTGACCTTTCTCTTTGTTACATGTGTGGGTATGTGGGGTGACCTGCCAGTGAAGTCAAGTGGAGAGGCGGAGAACAGTCTTAGGAAACTCACAAGACCAAAGCTGAGGGCTAGAAAAAGGACAGAGAATTTGGGCATGGATTCAGAAATGACTTATGATGTGATCTACTTTCAGGGGACTTGTGGATGCTCATGTGTTGTGGATCAGGAGACCGAGGATGTGTGCATATCGGAAATCCAGAGCCAGAGAGGAGAAAGAGGGTTAGCTTTCTGTTTGTCCATGTCTGTGCAGGTGTCACAAGTATTAATCTAGGGTACAATAAAGGGATTGCTCTGTGTCTGTTAGTCTGTGAGGCTCAGCTATGAAGTGTGTACTGCATATCTTGGCACCTCTAAGGTATAGTCTCAGTTTTGTGTCCACACTTGCAAACAGATGCAGTAGAGCAAAGAATGAAGTGGAGAAAGCCCTTGGGTCTTAGAGGCTCTCAGATTTCCCTTTCCTTAACAACAGTACTGTGAAATAGTAGGAAGATTTTTGCCTTTATTATTTTTTTTTTCACTACCACAAACTTCTGAGAGAAAGCTTTGCAGCCTTTTAAAAGAAGCAGCACACATGCCATGTATATTCTGGTAGTCTTGCCTACAGCTCTAATGAGACCTGACGTCTTCATGTTGTGGTCTAGTGCAGCAACAGGAATTTGCCTTTGTCCTGTTAACAAGACACCTAGATGACACCACTTGCAAGCAGAATCAATACTCAAGTTGTTTCTGTTAGTAAGAAGATGTTCCAATGACTGCTAAAACTAATGAAGCTTGTCTTCCTCCTGACTTGTCCCCTATATTCCTATATTTCTTCTAAAATATTTCAAACTTCCAAAATTTTCTCAAGAACTTATGTACTTCAATATCTCCAAGTTTATCCTGGAGTCCAGCGCATATCGTGGCTTCTGTTCTCATGTGGGTCGCACTCCAATACAGAACTGCCTTAATGCTGATTTGCTATCTGAACATTGCCAAATATATGTATATGCGTATAGAGTT
Organism: Corvus brachyrhynchos; assembly: GCF_000691975.1. Lineage (NCBI taxonomy): Eukaryota > Metazoa > Chordata > Aves > Passeriformes > Corvidae > Corvus > Corvus brachyrhynchos. The sequence goes on from NW_008238359.1 coordinate 3,760,974, forward strand.
GATTTCACACTACATTTTACTCAATAGGACCATGAGACAACCTCCTATTTGATTGATGGTTTTCTTGAAACTGGTAAAAATAAATATCCTTATGAACTGTAACTGTCTATTAAATTTATTTGAAAATTATCAAAGAGCTCAGAAATTGCTAGGGGAAAAAGGAAAAGGAGATAAAAAAGCAGACATAGATTTAAAATGGAATAGGATTTCTGTTTGTTTGGTTTTGTTTTCTTTTAAATAAAAAATCCCCAGTGCTAATCCAGTCAGGTTCTTTTATGCAATTTATAGGTTTCCACAAGATTTATATATTTCCACATATATTTATATATTTAATATTTCCACAAAATTGTTCTTGTGGAATCAAATGAGGTATTCTTTCAATTTCAAGTACGTTGTCAGGCCTCTCCTCCCACAGAACTTTAGAATCAGATATGTCTTAGAGAATGTTTTTTACATGTGTACAATTTCATAAGCAAGTATTTTAATAGTTGTGAATCCACCAAGACTTCCCTTACCTGTAGGATGACATTATGGAAGTTTTAATTACTAATGTGTCAGATATTCCATTTTTGGTAGAACATCTACTATCAGAAGTTAATGAGTTTGAAACTGCTTACTGAAATGTATTGATGCAGACACAGGAGATGCTATTATAATGTTTATTTTTTAATTTGTATTTTCAATAGATGGGAAAATGTTTACCTTCTTCATATATGAAACTGGTGCCTTTTAGGTGCTCTCAGGTATGCATGTATATGAGAAAGCAAGCTACAGTTCAAACTCAACTGGAAAGCCTAACCAACCCAGTATCTGCTGAAGGGACAACACATGGTAAAAAAAAAAAAAAAAAAAAAAAAAAAAAATCTGAAAGCTTTCTGGAGTACATTGATGAAAAATTCCTAACTCAGATGATCAAGGAGTTGATGAGGTGTTCTACAAGACCAGTCCTTCTTTGCCTTGCTCTGTACTTGTAAAACCAGTCTTCTGGACAGAAAGTCTGGAACAAGGAAGACTTAGTTTTGTTGGAGAAGGATCAGGTTAAGGAAGATTTAGATAAATGGGACTTGCATAGAACCTAGTAGGATGCATGCACAAGTGCCAACAGAGCTGGCCAGTGCCATTGTAAATCTACTTCTGACTGTCTTTGAAAGGTCGTGACAAATGAGATGGCCCCTGAAGACTGGAAGAAAGCAAATACCACCCTTTCTCTTACCTCTGAGACTTCACATGGATAGCATGGAGGTCACTCACTCACTCCTCTCTGATCTACACAGAAAACACAGCTCAGTGTGAAAGGGGAAAGTCCAGAGAAAAATCACTCTGGTGATCCGGAACATTCTTTTCAATTTGAAAGAGATTTTGATGCACACGGGTGCAATAGAAACATTATATCCATTCTACATTTTCCACATTGCAGTTATGCAGAATGCAAAGAAACTTCCCAAGAGGTAAGGAGGATGACTTTCAAGGTCTTCAACTTCATTACAATAAAACAGTACAGTTTTCACTCACACATTAAAACACACAGTTTTGCATGGAGGTATTTTCTTTAAAATAGTCCCACAGCAGCAGAGAGGTGGGGGGTAGTGGGTTTTTTTTCTTTTCTTTTGTTTTCTCATAGAGATTCCCTTCCATCACAATTCACTCTACGGAGGAACTCTAGTGTGACTAAATGTACAGCAAAGCTAGTAGGTGGTGTAATGCAACAAACACACAAAAGCATTTTGTCAGGAAATCAGACTTTGTTCCTCAGCTACTCAAAGGAGCAGAGTGATGGTCTCTGTATGGCTGGATAATTCTTTATTGCAGTTATAAGAGCTACCTGGCACAGAGCAGAAGATGCCCCAGTCAAAAAGTTAGTGAAAATATGTCTATAGAAAGTGTCTAACGACAGCCCTTCTCCCTCATCCATACTATAGCAAAGCCATTCACTGTCCCAAAATCGCCAAAATATCAAAAGCCCCCCAAAAACACCCACCACAAACAAGGAAACCTAAATCCATACAATTTGGTCCCTAGATGGAGAAATTCTATTAGCACTGTATTACTGTGCCACTGCATACATAATTCAAGTGTGAAATGCCTTTAAATACAATATAATTAACCATGCTTCTGCTTAAGGTTGCTTGGTACATGACATAGTCAGGCAGCCTCCGAATTCTCAAGTCCCTAGGTATGGTTTTCACCAAGACTGAAACAATTCACTTGTCAGAGCAAATCACATACCATAGCAGATGTTAAATAGCTATTCAGAGGGATTATTACACCAAACAGCATAAAGGGAAAATAAAACAAAAGAGGAAAAGGCAGAAATTGCACCAGGGAATTAAATTTGTCTTTTTTTGCAGAATGCCTGTTACTCTTCAGAGAGTTTAGCATTTTTCCTGCTTCGTTTTTGTGCATCTTATGTAGTGTAAATCTTTCTTAATGGACTTTATTAAATAGCCTTTTATTCTGTGTCAGGAATCCCCCAAACAAAGCAAAGGTAAACATATGCTTTGGGAAACAAGTTGCCAAGGAACTTTCCGAAAACTGACTTTTTGTTCTCATTAGTGAGAATATTTTAGGTTATGTACTACATTAAGCAAGAATTTTATAGAAATATAATCCTTTGTAATAGATATTACAGATTTATTGACATATATTCCAGTGTAATGTGGTTTCTCTTTACAGAAAAATACCATCAGCTCTTTCTTTCTTGGCAGGAAAATACTGCCTGATATATTTGGCCAGCAAAAGCCCATGGGTTAACTATTCTTAAGAATTAAAAAATTGCCAAATAAAAATAGTTGCTTAAGAAAGAGAAAAACCACAACTAAGCAATGATAGTAAGGTTTGACTATATAATTAAACTTAAAACCAAACCAATGCAAAACAAAAAAAAGACATACCAAAAAAAAAAAAAAAACCCAAAAAAAACCCCCCTCAATCAAAATACTATCCAAATTGCTCCCGTGTTTTCACCTTGTTAGTTTTAATACTTGCCATTTTTCTGGTGACACTATGCTGTCACCTACTGGTTACAGAGACACTTTAAAGTATGGTCATTTGAAGAAAAATAAGAAGCAGTGGTGTTGTTTTGTCAGATCAGGAGCAACAATTCAGCTAGTGCAAATTAATACCATTTTCTTTAAAGTTAGTGGAATTTTTATGGTTTGCAGCAGCTGAGTGTTTACTGCTGGCTGCAAGAGAGAAACTTTGATCTTCTCTATCACTATAGCCCTCTCAGAGCACCGTGTTAAAATGTGATGTGGGTACTGGGAGGAAAGGGTTAAAAGCAGAAAAAGGTCAAGGAGGATGGTATATTTGTTCAAGTGACCTTGAACATGGAAAATAACAATGTGGGAAATCCCATATATTATGCCTACTGCTGTCTATTCTCTGTCTGAGAAGTAGAATTTCTGCGTAGAGATAACGTAGGTGTTTTGAGGGACTTGGAGGAACTCTCAGGGACATGCTTGAGCTCCCTGTTTTGGGAGAGAAGATCAGAGCTCAGAGGTCATAAAAAGCACAGAGATCACAGCATGATGGCAAGCTCTGCATGCTTAGGCCCTCAATAAGTGGGTGCAAAGAACAGCCCTGCCATCCCTCAGGATGGACTGAGCCTGAGGATTCCCACTCCTGTGTCTCTGCCTGTGTGTTGCTTTGGGATCCTCCAGTTAGCAAGGTAATGAAATAAATTTACTTTTTTGCATTTCAGCCATGGATTTGTGGTTGTTCCAGCTGCCTGCCTGAGTCACATAATGGGGTATAAGATTTCACATTCAAATGGGTCACATCCACAGATTTTTCCTGCTGTCAATCACTATTTTGTTAACGCATGGAATAAAGTCCACCTGTTACTGAAGTCCTGGTTCTAATCACCACTAGCAGAATTATGGACTAAAATCTCTGCATACACCTTTCAAAGTTACCCCAATGTTTTTTCTTTCCTTTCTTTTAATTTGTATGCCCTCTACTACATAGCATCATCCTGGCTGACTGTCACCTGCTTATTTCAGCCCTGGAATGTAGCCAGAAGCTTTCCTTGTTCGTGCAGCTCTTAGGGTGATCACATACTGGTGCCATACACTTCTGATTACCAAGCAGTTGTGCCTTGTTTTCAACATGGTCTTGTGCAGATCGTCTGGACTTGCTGCCTCTCTGGGAAGAGGAATGTGAATCAGATCATATAAATACTGGTCACTTCTGTGTGTGCTTGTACCTGGGATTTCCTGAGCAAGGCAAGGGGAAAGGGTTCAGCACAAAATCCAGATTGTGACTCCAGGGAACAAAAAAAATGTTGGCCAGACAACACATGAGGAGTTTGCAGCTTCTCTGAGAAGCCTAATTGTATATTTACTGCACATGTTCCTGCTTGGCTGCTGTACATTGTGATCTACATCTCTGACAAATTGCCACTGGCACAAAAAAATGGATGGGATGGATCCTGAAGTCACCTTGTGGAATTACAAGCGTTCATTCTCCTATCTTCATATAATCAAGGAATGGTTTGGGTTGGAAGGGACCTTAAAGGTTATTTAGTTCAATGCCTCTGCCCTGGGTGGGGACACCTTCCATGAGACAGGTTGCTCAGAGCCCCATCCAGACCAGCCTTGAACAAGTCCAGGGAGGGTGCAATCATGATTTCTCTGGACAACATGTTTTAGTACCTTACCACCCTCACAGGAAAGAATTTCTCCCTAATATTGTATCTAATCCTACTCTCTTTCAGTTTAAAGCCATCACCTGGGCTTTTACCCCATCCATTATTATTCCAGCTGCTCTCTCCTTTCATTACTTGTTTCTCAAAACCACATCTATGATGGGATGCAGGAAAGGGAAGTTCTTGTCACTTTTATGTTACAAATATACAGCTATTATAAGAGATTTTTTTTTTGCACTTCCTTAGTATAGTGTTCATCATCTGCTCGGCTTCCTGGGAATTTCTCCAGCCAGGAGAAATTACCCCATATTGATGGCAATACCACACACAGAGATTAGGTAAAGAAACATCTTTTTGCCCTAGCAGCAGGGCAAAAAACGCAGTATTAGAACAGTTTATTCAGCTCTCAGCCTCATTAACATGATGAGCTTGAGCCAAGAGAAGTTACACCTGCCATATCACACTAATTTCCAAAAGGCAAATATGTAAGGCATTCAAATAATTCATCTCCCTTTGCATTACTAAAAGTTTTTATTTATTTTTCAATCCATTTTATGTTACTTCTAAGGTGTGATAAAGGAAAACTTGAGTCCAAAACAGAGCTATAATCACACGGAAATTGCATAGCAATGATTCTCATTCATCAATCACTACCTTTTTTTGACCATCTGGTAAATGATTTCCTGATTTACACATTCAAACAGAATTTGACTCTGGTTTTGGAGACACACCTAGGGGTGCAACTTCTTTAAACAGTGACAGAAATGTACATGCAGATGTAAGCAGTTTTAGTTAGAACATCAGGGCTTAAATAAGGTCTGCATGTCCAGTATCTGAGGGAAGAAAAGGACCACAGCTTGTGGCTTGATGTAGAACAGTTTATCCCACCTTTCAAGTGTGTACAATGGATGGACATTTGGAAAAGAAGGACGAGAATATGAAAGGGTCAGGTTTCGGTATCCTTAAATATATTGGGTGATTTCAGAGCAATTACTCCTGCTATATTTAACAATCTTAGCTGATAACATCTCAGCACTTCTGAGAACTTAGCAAATATGGGATAACTACTGGAGAACTGGAAAAGGGTAAGCATGATCCCTAGCTTCAAAAAGAGAAGAAAGCAGAAAAAGCAACATTCAAAACTCTTAGTTAACTTTCAATTCACTCGAAATATTTGCTTAAAGAGAATTTCCATGCTGTTTTGATGGTGTCTGGAATGGAAGCCTAGGATTAGATCCATTAATGGCTTCAAGACAAATCAGAAAGCCCAGCTATGAAAAGTCATTAACAAGTTTCAACTGCATTACCAGGCTTATGTCCTAAGGCAAGAGTATCTGGCCATATATACCTCCAAGAAATAGCTAACCTGTTAGTGAATAATATCTGTATGCTGGCTGAATTCTACCCATGATTTTGGGAATATAACACTTTCTTTTTCCTCTGGGTTCTCTGCTTGGAGCTTTGTAAGAGAAGGTTCTAGCATCTTATCTAGTAGTTCTTAATATCTGTTTATCAGAAAGAAAGACCTCTATGCATCAGCATCCTACATGTGTCATATAATCTCAGAATGCCTTAGAGACTCTCATCTTTAGTAGAGCAATATTTGTACCAGAAATTAACATCCTACCAAAGGAATAAAAAAACCATTATTTTCATCTTCATTTCACCTCTTATGTATACAAAATAAAATTACATCATTCAACCAATGAAATACCTCATAACAGGAAAGGTACAGAGTTATAATTTTATTAAAAATACAGTACATGTATCAATTTAATTTAGAGCAGAGTAAAAATAGTTGAAGTGCAATGAGTTGTCAATTCATACCCATAATTTCTCCTAACCAAACCAGAGCTATAATGTACAGTATATGTGACAGAGAGACTCTGTCCTCCTCTGTCAGATAGCAACACTTAGAGTGAAAACCACCACAACTCACAGGGTTGGGATGACTCTAAATAAAAAACTGAAAACTCACATAAAATTATATTTTGCGCAAATGTTTAACAGGGATGAAGATGGACTTCAAATTTCAAAACAAGTCCTACATCTTGGAAACCTATAGACCCATTTTTTTATAAATGTTGCCAACATTTCTTTAAACAGAATATCAATTTTCTGCACACAGTATCAGGCTGCAAGGGTGGGTGGTTTTAGGGCATTTATTTCCCTGCTGCTTAATTTCTAGTGGGGCTACATCAAACTCCTCTAATAAGAGGAGTTTGAAACTTTTACTGCTGATTTTCAGATGTCAATTTGAAGTTCCAGAAGGCAAAATGCTAAATCTAGCAAAATAGTCAGTAAAAGCAAATTTTTCATTCAAGTCCTATGTTCCTGGAACAGATACTCTCTGTCCTGGAGTATCAGTCGTTTAAATTCCCTAAACGTGGGATGTGAAATTCCTCATAAGTGAGCTGAAAGTCCCCAGAATATTCAAGGTACTCTAAATGCTATCCTAAAACCACCTTACTCATGGGACAGCTAAAATCTACAGCTGTTCAATAGGGAAAAGTGGGGAAAAAAAAAAAAAAAAAAAAAAAAAAAAGACCAGGTCCTAAATATCATTTCTTGGAGCTATAATCTGATCAAGTTGTTAAACTTCATGAAAGGAGTACTGGATGAAGTACTACAGTCTCTTTCACTGAGGAATTCAAAACTAGATCACCTTAATGGGTACTTCTGGCTTTTATAGTCCATAAATCTGTTATATGAGGAAAAAATGTTTTAGCTCGCATCACCTGATAAAATACTGAAGTCTTTTCTATGCACTCAGAGACTCTGGAACAGGAGTTTTTGTGAGAGAAATGAAATATGAATGGATTTTTACTGAGGTGATGATCAGGCAGAAAACTTAAAAAAAAAAAAATTTATGTTTGAGACTGGTAATATGAAACAGGGTGTAGCCTTTAAAGCTCACCTTTCTGTGTATCAGGAATAGAAAACAGATGTACCTTCATTTTGAAGTTATGGCATGCTGGGTAAAAAAAACAGAGGAAAAAAAGACAGCATTTAATAATGTATAAATTATTTTAAAAGAAACTGATATGAAGACATGAAACATTAAGAAAAAGTGAAGACGTTTGCTACCGAAGAGCTGTAAAACTGTTGTAATAATTAGTCTGAAAAGCATTAGTCTAAAAAATAATATATCTGTGAAGAGGATGCTGTTTCATGATTGTCAAATGGGGCTGAAAAATCTGAAGTTGTTCCACACTATACTGTCATGTAAGCATAAAAATCAGAAATGTTGATTTACTAAGACCAGGTCACTGAGAGAAATGGTGGCCACTTTGTTGGACCCACCCAAAACCAAGACTTCTGATTGTCTAACTAAATTCAGGTTTGAAATTTGAGAAGGCTTTATTTGCATTTGCAAGGAAAAAATCCTTTATACAAGAAGAAAGTGGATGACAGGGAGGGCCCAGAATGGAGGATATTGAGAAACAGGGTCCCAAGGTATAGTTTCTACACTGCCTGATCAAGAGCAGGACTTGATCTTGGAAACATACAAAATCCCATGTGAACCCTATAATCTGGGTTACATTTTGGTGAGGGACCTCTTCTTCCACAAGACAGATAATCTGCCGTTGATTTCAGGTTGGGAAAAGTTATCCAAACACACTCAGAAAGTGTCCAATCTGAAAAAGGTCTCTTTTTTTCCTATCTGTAGAGTAGTCTGAAAAGTCCTCTCTTGACAAAATGCTTGGATAACAACAGATGATGGGTTAGCACTGTGAGTGTACACAGCATATATGAATGTAATATCTGAAAGTGCCAGACAAGGTCTTTTCTCCAAAACCGATCACACTGAGAGGAAATTAAAATGAAAAAAGTTTTCATAAATCATCCACTAATCATATTAAACCAGATTACCAGAAGTCTTTCCAAACAAGAAATGAGTTTGCTTGACATTCAAAAGAAGTATCAAAATGTGTGGCTGTGGAAAGATACACTGGAGTATGAACAGAGTGGCCATCAAGACTGACACTTCCAGAAGTTTCATTGGTATTACAGCCTCCACCCAAGGATTGTTGGAGTATCTCCCTACCAGATGCCATGAAGAACCATGATGGGCTGACAATGTGGGGTCGGTAAGTGGGACCTAAAGGGACTTTCTTATTAGAAGGTATCTGAGCAGATTGTTGGAGCATCACAGGCACATGTGAAGATGGAGAACCCATGGCACCTATAGAAGGGGTGAGAAAGTAGGAGCTGCAGTTCCAACATGTGCTTGCAACTTGAGCTTTTGTTGGGGTAGCTTGCAAATAACTGTGATTGTGTGATTAAAAATTATGGGGATTAGTTACAGAATGATGTTTTGGAATTTGTACATGCTTATTAACACTTTTTAAGTGTCTGGTAAAATGATTCATGTTATATTGCTGATATTGCTCCTGGATGTATAGTCCACTGATTACCAGTAAATTACATGTTGCTAATATATCAATACAGCCCTTTGATCCTGATTTAATAGAAACCACAGAGGTTGAGCACTTTTGACTCTATCACCAATATTTGATCTGCACAGAGCAGTCAGTGCTGTGCCAGTCTTAAAAATCTGGTTTTCCCACAGCTGCAGTTTTGATGTCTTCCAGGATGCTAAATATATTTGTTGTTAAAAAAAAAGGCTGTTGTTTTACCTGCCTGTCTTACACCCCTTGACAAAAACCTTTAATTCAGACATGGAAATTTCAGCCCTTTTTTAAAGTCATAACATGCTAACAGATTTGGGTTGGTCTTTCTGTTCCCTTCCAATGATGTAACACAGAATTAGGCATGTTGGGAAAGTCCGACTCCGGAACAAGCAGTGTGCAGTTTGCATTAACCTTAGAAGAAGAGTTAACCCACTTCAGCAGGCAATGTAACAAGTTTCTCTTCTGGAAATGACTCTTCACAAAGTTACTATCATCTTCTCTTTCAGAGTCTGAATGAGGTTCTAGCTATGTTAGCTCTAGTCAAGAGC
>NW_008238359.1:3770625-3772746 GCF_000691975.1 Corvus brachyrhynchos
ACTCGGTATTACAGGAGGACTCTGCTTTAGGATATTTACTTAAGCTAATCAAGTTCATTAAAAGTATTGTCTATAATTTTCTATCTGCTACAGATCAAAGGGGCAGCGTTTTTAAAAAATATTGTTACCGGAATCCACGTGTTTGTTTAATTCTGTTGGCTTGGGCCCAACTGATAGTCTGTTATTCTGACATCACATCATTTTTCTGCAAGCAAAATAGAAAGAAGATGTAGATATGTGCACAAAGAGATGGCAGCTTTCTGACAACAGCTTTCATTCTCTGTACCAGACCTACTGAACTCAGTACTTGTGGGGCATATCACCCCTCTCCCCACTACAGGTGGCCGGTGCAGATAGGAGAGATAACCCAGGTGGGCAAGGCCCAGCAGGTATCGTCTCCTGGCAGCAGAAGGTCTGCTAGCTTAACAGATGTGGGAAGAGATAAAAAACCTTAGGTGCCCAAAAGGCCTGTTCTACACTCTAAAAATACTACAGTTTATCACAGAAGCAGAAGTCTCTTACACACTCCTTTGGAACGTGCGAGAGGATTTCTTCCTGAAGCTTGGACGGAACTTTGTGGTTACTTTTCCAGAAACTGAGGGAAAGGATTTCAATGTGTGCCCCTTCAACAATTTGGTGGTAAGAAACATTGAATCCTAAGGTATACTATTTCTTAGCTAGCTGTAAATTTAATGGTACCTTTAATCCCATATGTATAATACTAGTAATCCCTTTTGTCTTATTCCTGTGTAGTAATAGTGTGGTTTAAGTCTTATGTCTGTTAGTTTTGTGTCTATTAATAAATAATTCATTTTATAATAGACTGAACTTGGTCTATAATAATAATAATAATAATGGCCATTATTAAAGAACTTATGAATGAGAGTAGGTCTTGGGGTGCTGGTCACCTCAGTAAAGCTACTGCCTGCTGCCGGAGGCCTGGGCAAAAGGCAGGGACTTACTTAAACCCACATCATCCATTCATAGCAGTACTTCTTGTGGAAAAGAGCAGATGGTCAAAGGGCCAGAAGGTCAGAGAACTGACATTATTTGGTAAAGCCTCTGAATTAATAAAACCTTAATATTCTTCAATGAATCTCATGCTCTGATTACAATATTGCTTCTAGTGCACTTTTTATGTTCAGTTGCACATCATCATTGCTCTAATACCAAATCTCTGAGTTAATAATAATTTAGCTCGGCTGCCAGGACTGGAACTAAAATATGAAGTGAACATCTTGCATTTATGAATCTCTGAGATTGGAGCTTGCCCTTGCCATTCCGTGTTTTTCTCCCTGACTTAACAACTTGGACTATTAAAGCAGCAAAAACTTTGTGACCTCAAGTGAACTATCTGTGAAGAAGCCATGTGTCAGGAAACGTGAAGACAGAAGTTGTGTGTCAGTCTCACAACTGCTTTGTTAGCTTTTTACTTGATCTGATAGTAGTTAACGTATCATATATCCAGCCAGGCTGCATTACAGGATACACCTAAGTACCTTGCACTCTACTTTGTAAAACTGAAACATATGGCAATACAGAAAGAAGGCTGAAAGATTTTTGTTGCCTAAAATTTCCAAACATTTTAAATTTATCATATAAATACTGTATGTGTTCTTGCTTCTTATTTTCATTGGTTTTATTATTGCATCATTACTCTAATTATGCAAGAAACTTTAAAAAAGAAAAAAAGTAATTCCATGCATGTTCAATTTTATCTGTGACCCACCTAAGGTAAATATTAACTTCAGGAAAAAAGATTAATGGATACTCTAGAAGCATGAGCTGTTTCTGTATTTAACATTAATTCTTGACACATTATGGAAATCTTAAGTCTGAGAGTATCATGAGTACAATACACAAGCTATTTTGAAAAATGAAACTGTTAATCTCATGCTATAGCGTTTGGAACAACTTCAGCTGCAAATAATTGAAAATAAATACATTATGCATTGCAGGTTATGAAGCTGACACCATTATGGAGTCATATTCCCAGAAGAAGCATCCTTTCTCTCCTTTCGTGGCTGCTAGGTTTTTTCATCCCAGATCTGGAGCTGCTCTGTAGTGAGGCATAGTTGGACTTGGTTGAGGTTCCCCTGTAGTTGCACAACCTGCTGTTCA
>NW_008238359.1:3772758-3792014 GCF_000691975.1 Corvus brachyrhynchos
CAGGATGCTTGATGAAAGACTAAATTGGTTGTCACAGCCATGTCTGTGAAGGAAAGAGCTATGGGTGTCTGGTGTACACTCCCAATAGATTATTTTGCAGTTTTAGGCTGATGGAGTGATACACTGTGTAGCCTAGTGAGTGAGATTGGGGTTCCTAAGTACCAGCAAAAGGCCAAGCAATTTGTCTTGACCTTGCAGTGCAGGGTATGATACATACCCTTTAGCCACAATAAAATTTTTTAATGTAGCAACAGATGGGGGAGTAGAGGCAAAAGGGATGAAATCTAGTGCATACTGAATACCCTTTGAATGACGGATCTGGGAACTGCTAATGCTGGAGAGACCCCTCTCCTTCTTTGTCTCTGTGTGCTCCAAAAGCATGGAAAAATGTCATGCTTACTTGAACAGAAAGAACTCTTTCTCTTTGGAAGTGACTTCCGACCCCATGAGATGTGGTGTAGAATAACCTCCATGTCCTAGCCATGCCCCCTCCTGGCTACTGAAAAAACGAATGCTGTCCTGGCCAGAACCAGGGCACTAATTCCCAGTTTCAGTTCACAATACTTCTTATCCTCTTCCATTTAATTTTTAATTTGTCTTCAAATATTTAATAATATATTCCTAACTCTGAGATTTTCTGGGGCTTGTTTTCTGGCTAGACAGAGTCAGACAGGACAACATCTCCACCCAGGTCTTACCCCTTCTCCTTTCAAATGAGACCTCCAGACATTTCATGATATATTAGGTGCTATACTTTCCTTGCTCTATCTTCTGTGGTTTTAGTCCAGATTAGTCATTGCCCCAAGTGCCTAGACATGAAATTTGGGTGAATTTCCAGGGAATTAACCATAAAGATTTACAAGGTATCTCTAAAAATGGTTTTAATCTGCTTTTATATTCAGGGATTTTTAAAAAAAATTTCTTTGGTGCAACCAATTTCCTTTATCCTGCCATGATGAAAATACTCACACTAAAAGCACTTAGAAGAAGTGGGGAGGAAGGAAACAAGGGAATATTTATAATTCATTCTTCTCTACTCATGTTCCTGTAAACAGTCAGATTAATTTTTTCCTAATAATATTAAATCACTGATGATTGTTGATATTGAAGAGAATCATGTTGGGCAATCTAAGGATTTGTCGTGTTACTAAACACATTTACTAACCAGTGTTGAAAAAATGAGGTAGGGAATGTGTCTTGGTGGGATTAAAGAAACAAAAACAAAACTGGTTTACTTCCAGTTGTAGGTAACTTACAGGGCGGGGGGGAGAGAATTAAAATCCTTATATTCAGCACTCTATGGTTTGTTTTAGCAACTTCTGATCCTTGGAAAAGAGTTAATATTTATCAGCTCTTCAGTTACTGCATTGCACTGTGTTCTGACTTCATATTTCTTGTGCTGCTTCTCTCACTTTCTCCTTATCGGTCTCCATGAAATAACATGAAAAGTAAAAGGGTAATGACCCTTCACAGCTATTTCCTCTCATTCTTATTTCAGAATACATGGTTTCTCATGATCCTTATACCCCTTCTGTTGCTCAGCTGTGTAAAGGATACACAAAAATACCAAACGCTCGAACATAACTTCTACCAGATAAATGAGTAAACAAACACATCTGCTCACATCCCTGTAGCAGGTGATTCCACACCACTGTAGGTAACAGCAAAGCTTACATCTCACATTCAAATTTTGAATTAACAGTTAAAAGATGTTTATACAAATTCTCATCTTTGAAATCTACCATCCTCAGGCTGGAAATGTTGTAAGAATTTGATCACTGATAAAACTTCTTCCATTTCTTTTAGTCCCAGCTGGAAGCTTAACAAGAACAGCATCTCCTACCAAGTTATTTTCAGGTATTGTTCTGTCCATACACACAATAAAAAGGTACTATATTCCTGTATCAGTTTGAAATCTTTATTTTAAAGACAATTCTAAACCTGGACAATTTTTTTTATTTTTATTTCCCTCACATATTAAGTTTTATTTATTTAAACAAGGCAATGGAAAAAAACACTTAACACCTTAAGGGTAGAGGAGACATTCCAGTGACAGAAAATCCAGGGAAATCTTACACAAAAATCTGGATTTCATATTTCTGCAATCCAGTTCAGGAGATGGCACATGGCAATTCAGGTGAGGAGGTACTGGGGCATACAGCTCTCTCCTCATAGGAAGGTGCCTGTCTTAGGCACTCAGGAGAAAGTATTTTCTTCTTTAGTGTGTGGGTCTCACTGGAGGACACCAGCTTCCATCTAGAGCTCTGTTGTTATCACCAATCGACTCGCCCATGCAATGTCTACTGCAACACACAGCAGCACAGACACTGGCATGCATGTAACAAACAAAATACTGTATATTTGGATCTCTAGAGCATGCAGTACCCTCACAAAAACTGCAGGTGATGTCACCTCACACCCGTTTTTGCATTCAAAGTATGAAAATTAGGAAATTAACTGTCAATGTAAAACCTAACTGACTTATTAAATGTCTTTTTTTAAACTAAAATAATCCTCCTTCAGTGGTAGCCTTGTATAGTTGTGTGTACATATACACACACATTATGTGTTATCTATTTGTATACAATATTCAACATAAACTTCTTGATTTTAGGATGAGAACCAGTAACTCAGAGAATCACTGGATAATCTAGCTGTAAGATGTTACCTAGGATGAGACAAATGCATAATTCTTGAAGTGTGCTATAATGTATTTTAACCATAATTATATAAACTATATCTAAGATGTGAAAATCCAGTCAAACAAATTTTAGTGCAATCATAGTTTCCAATGCCCTTAAAAATTCAGGAGAATTGATGGGAAAGTTGATTCTGGTAGCAATGAGAATCTCATAGCTTTGAGAAAGAGTGAGGATGGGAAGTGAAAGAAATTTTAATTTAATTTCACTGGGGTTTTTTTATTTAATTTAACTAAAATTGTAATGTAGTAAAAGTCTGAAAAATTTGTTTATTTCAATCACATACCAATATTTTCAAACCAAGTGTTATGCTTCTGCCTGTTGAGCTCACTTTATTTGAGTCAAGATTTTGTCTGTTGGGCTACCTAAAATGAATTCTAGGTTTAAAAAAAATATATACCACTAATCTATTTGCAATTCAAATGTGAAACTTCCAACAGAACTGCAGTGCATCAACCCAGAACAAACAACTCATCAAACCCCATAAATATGGCATGATCCCAGTAATGAAAAATGAGCTTTGCAACAGCCTGTAATTAGCATGGGAATGACAGGCACATTCTAAACCTTTCCCAACATATGGGTAATTATTGAGGAGCTATGACAGCAATGCATCAACAAGCCTATCCATCTTACTGCCTTTCTCCACCCTGGCTGCCTCTCAGTGGCTCTTAAGAGGCCGTACAGTAATTTTGTTGAAACCTCAGCACACAAGAGCAGTGAGAGGGTTCCACCCTTAATGAGAAGGAAAATTAAAAGAATCATCACTTAAAAAGAGTGTTGAGACTTCAGATAAGCACCCTAAAATGTTTTGTATTTACATCTGCAACCTTTCAACCTTATAATTGACTGGTGGAAATTTTCCAATTTCTGCAACAGTGGGTATAAACATGCCCTGTAAGTCTATAACAAAAAAAGTGGAGGAAAGGAATGAAGGAAGACTTGTATAAAGTAGGTCAAAGGTGGTCTTCAACATGTTCCATACTACTGTAAAGTTATTGCCCCAGAAGCATTCAAATCCCCAAAAGATAAAAATTGTTATTAATATCTTGCATTATGATAGTAACTTAAAGTTTTCCCATGGGGAAAGAAAAGAACTCACTGATAAGTACATTGCCCAGAAAGATAAAGAACAAACAGAGAAAGACATTTTGGAAGCACTGAATGAACCAAATAAACAGCAGCTACTAAAAAAGCACAGCCACTATCACCACCTATTTCAAAGAGGAAAACTGGAGTACAGGAGGAGAAATTGTCATTGGTCTTTGTATTAACGGTTACAGGACTAATCATATCCTGACATCAGCACTCAATTTTTATTTATATGTAACAGCTAAATAGGGGTTTGTTTGCAATAGTCTTGCAAGATGGAGATGAAACAGGATACTGGAACAAGAATCCAGTCTAATTAGTCAGGCTTTTCACCCTAAAATCTCCTTTCTACAAACAGTAAAGCTTGAAAATGGCTTCCAGTTTGACCTTAATTTTAGATATATAAAAATTCAGTGAGGACAGGAGAGTGAAAAGAGAAGGAGAAAGGCTGAGGATAATATTCACCTTCACACTTAACCATTTCTTCTTGCAGAAGTTATATAGCAGAAGAAAATAAAGGAGTGAGCTGACATCAATCATCCTTATGGATCTTTACTTTTTATTCATTGTTCTATTGATCCCTTTCAGCATTATTTCATAGGTAGATTGCAATAAAGTGATTTCTTATTATGTCTCCATTTTAACTCATAAAGCATATGACACAATAGTTTCTGAATGAAGGACAGGTACCCTAAGGGAAAGAACAAAATCCTGGATAAAAGCACAGATTTATCGATCTCTTCTCCAATAATAATGATTAAAATCTAATGAAGCATGATTGCCTTAATAAATTATTTAGCTCTCTTTGCCTTTCCAGATTCCAACTCAATGCTCTCAAAAAAAAAAAAAAGAAAGAAAGAAGTTCAAGCACATAATGCTGAAAGTACTAGATTCTTTAATCAGTGAGCCATGACAATATTAAAAACATGGTAAATAACAGCATCTTACAGACAAGTAGTACATTGGCCCATAGCCCAGCTGATCAGCAAATGGGGAAAGAAAACAACATATGTTATGGAAAGGAGGGGAAGAGTGTTGCAATGTTAAGCAAAATTATGGTTTTATAACAAGGTGTGGCAACCAGCAAGACATATTCGTGCATAGAACTGCTATTAAAAAGAATAACCCTGAAAAATGCATCCCAAGCTTGGGAGATGGAGAGGTAGTGGAATTCAAAATTATACGAGGTAGAAAAGGGTTACAAGCATCACAGGTCACTGGGCCTGATGGTGTTTCTGTGAGAAGAGATTTTGTCAGCTTTTCTACTTTCTAGGCAAATTTAAGAGCACTCTTTTCCCAACTCAATTACATTTTCTTTTGCAATGGAACAATAAGGATGGTCCTAATAACCATATTTTTCTCTTCTGTATGAGAATAGTTCCTCTGTGGTTTAAGCTGGAGATTTATACTCATCTATTGAGTGTCTTCACTTCAAATCACAGAAATATTTAATTGCCAAGGCCTTTTATGACTAGGGCTGCTCCTGGGATATCCAGCCCTGAAGCTGAGATTTACAGGACAGATGTGATATTCACAGAAATAAAGCTGGCAAAGGATGCCATTTCTGGTCAGCTTAAAATCTTGTCCCCTCATTTCAATTTGTTAAAAATTTCAAGCTAATGTTTCCTTCAAAGTTCTTGATAAGATTAGTACATACAGTATATATACTGGATGTTCACAAAGAATGAAATATATGACACAGAAACTAATCTGTAGTCGGTATGCTCATATGTCCTGTACATCTGAATATTTCCTCTTTTTGAATAAATACTTGATGAAATAGTAGAAATAGCAGCACAAGCTAGATTATATTTCCAGATGATGATGGTGCATTAAAAAGAACTGCGTCATAGAAGCACCCTCAAATTATATATAACATAACATATAACCTCTGTGCCACAGCTACAGTACACAGTTATCTATTTGGATTACTAGGGAAACACTGGTCTACCAGGATGACCCTGAATATGCATAGGAGTGCATAGAGGTGTCAGTAATTGAAAATAAGATTAATGATTTAAGCTATAAAGATCTCACATTAACTTTCCACGAAAGGTCAGAAGTATCATATAAGCGCCCATTTTCTCTTGTGAGCATAATTCATGTAGTTTTCAATCAAGGACAATGTTTAAGAGCATGCATGCCTAGCTTGATATAACCTGATAATGAGTATTTTAATAAGACCAGTTATCTTCAAAAGAAGTTACCTAGCTTTATGGAAAGAATTAGCTGGGAGATTTGATAGATTAAGCAGATGAGATTA
Source organism: Corvus brachyrhynchos (assembly GCF_000691975.1). Lineage (NCBI taxonomy): Eukaryota > Metazoa > Chordata > Aves > Passeriformes > Corvidae > Corvus > Corvus brachyrhynchos. The sequence continues at coordinate 3,778,813 of NW_008238359.1, forward strand.
TATTTATACCAATTTATAAAAATGGAGAGGTTCATTGAGGACTGTCTGCCATGGGAGGGGCCCCATGTTGGAGGGAAAATTGTGAAGAGTCCTTCCCCTGAGGAAGAAGGATCATCAGAGACAACATGTGATGAACTGACCACAGCTCCCGTTCCCCAGCGCCTGTACCACTTGAGGGGAGGAAGTAGAAGAATCAGGAGTGAAGTTGAGCCTGTGAAGAAGGGAAGGGTAGAGGGAAATCACAGAATCGTTAAGGTTGTGGAAGACCTCTAAGTTTATTGAGTCAAACCTTTAATCCAGCACTGGCAACAAAATACACCATGGAGAAATACTGGAGGGGGGATTTCTCAGGGAGAGTGTGCAATTATCCAGTGTGAAAAGCAGGATAGCAAGACATTGACAGACATGGACTGTTGAATTTATGAGTAACTGGGCAGGCAATCATATTGGTGCTCAGTAAATTTTCACTCATGGCAGGACTTATCCTTTGAGAAAACCAATCTAAATGTAAAGGTACATGATTTAATTGTTTGCCTGACAGAAAACCTCGAGGAAGAAGAAATAAAGTGAACTTCCTAAGCTTTAATGAACGAGTACAGATTCGAGGTTTGAGTCATCATCTGGTACTCTTTTTCTCTCTCACATACCTCAGTATATGTATCTTTCTGCCTAACAGGCCACAAAATACAAATGGGACTATGAATTCTGCATACAATCTGTCACCTCACAGTAAATAATTTATATTTTATCCATATTTGTTTCTAAGAGAAAGGATAAAGTAAACCAATATTTTGGAACTGAAGTATGTATCAGATTTAAGCACATCTTACCACTAAAATTCAAATGCATTCCCATACTGGAAAAGAGAGAAAGTCAAAGCAAACTCTTTTTCCAGGATAATCCATCAGGTTTTCAATGGTGTTAGGAATGGACATTCCAACCCCGTTCAATCTTACAGTATTTCTGCTTCCCAGAATGAAAGGATCAATCTTCAGAAGAGAGTTTCCACAAAAGGCACACATTTTGCACCAAAAAAGTTCCATTTGACAGTAAAATATGAAATTATAGATTTATGCATAACATATAGTATTATAAATTATTTTTTAAATGAGTGATCAATAAACAATATTTGGGCAACACCTTGTGGTATTGGCATGTATTATCTAAGAGTAAAAGGACAAGAAGAAATTATTAACGGAGCTCACTGCTCTTTTAGATTTTGGAAGGAGGGAGTTAAGCACCCAGGTGCAGAGGGCAGGCACACCTAGTTGAAAGAAGAATGCCAAAGAAAGTATAGAGTCCAAAATGCTGTATTTGTATTATATATTCACTCTAAGGCAAAAAGTAGACATCCCAAAGCAGTAAGTTAGATTCTATGGATCCTGTCCTTAGGCACCTCATTTCCTTCATTAAAAAAAGGAGAATTAGGCAGCCAGGGAGACAAGTGTCTTTATAGAATACAACAACAATTCAGTGCATAGGTCTACTTGTAAGTCTCAGGTAAAATGTTCTGCTCAATGTTACCCTAGAAAGTTGAGGAAAAGAAATTCTTGAAACAAATGGGGAATTATTTGAATAGGTAGCTATGTAATGCCAGGTTGCTGCACCAGCTCTTATTATTGCACAAATTATTTCAAAAGATGGACAATAGTCAATACAGTACCTCAGCCAGCTGTTTCAGAATAATTTTTTTTCTTTATTATAATTTGGAAAGGACATCTGAAATGTTATTGGGAAATATTTTTGAAATTTCAACAATTCTTAAACTGCCAGTGTTAGGAATCTGGATTTACAGTAGAGAGTTAGGCTGGTTCCTACTCAGAAAAAAACCCCTATTTTATGTCCAGAAAAATTTAGTTTGAGTTTTAGAAGCCTTAGAAACTGTTTACTCAAAAATTGTTTATTCACAAAGACATACTGTATACCCATCAATGCCTACCAGAACAAAAGCCTAATTCAAAACAAGAAAAGACCATTTATGGTCAAAAATTGCTTACCTTTGAAAAGCGTGATGGAAAAAATATCTTATGCTGACTAAATAGTGTAGGTTCCTAAGACAGCAGCACAGTTTTCCCCAGAATTGTATTTAGCACTAATTAAAACACTATTTAACACACCAATTTTACTCTTGATGCAACCCTAATTTCTTGAAAGATATTTAAAACTGCATGTTGACACTGTATATTGATCTGGAGAAATAACCAATTAGATGTATTGCTTTCCATTTATGCATATACATAACCTCTTTTCATATAATTGCAAATTAAATATTATCAGCACTTTTTTTTAAATTAGGGAGTCAATAGCATCATGTGAAAAATTTTCAATCTTAGAAACTAACAATACTTTTAATAGAAATAATCAGTCTGCTCTTATACCAGCTGTGACCTGCAATCTGGATTTCAGAACAATAATCTGTTCTTATTTTGTGGGACAGTTCCTTATTGTTTGGAAACATTTGCTGAATTATTTCTATTTTTACATGGACTACTGAAAAAATAAACCAAATAAAATGGAACTGTACAGATACGAATGATGACACAGCAGCCTAACTCACAAAAAATAGCCTGTGGCATCTTGAAAAGGATAATTTAACTTGCCCATCCAAATGGAACTTTCCAAAGAAATTCTTTTCATGCTCCTTTACTTTGCAAAGTTCACTTGAATGATAATTTAATCACTGGAAAACCCTGTTCGTTTGCAATTCAGTACCTTAGGGTCATGCCATATTAGATGGTATCTCTGTGATTTGTGTGTTGCAAGTCAAATCATGGCTTTTCCAGCTGAATAGAGGCAGGAAGACTTAAGGATGTTTGTTTTCCCACTGGAGACCCAGGATGTTGGCTTATTTGCTTCTCACATGTGTATAAGATTCATTATTGGAGCTGTGGTTATCCAAACAGAACTGCAGCATTCATATTTGGCTATGCCCAACACTCGAGAGCAAAGAGTGTGGAGGGTACTTAGCAGTGAAGCATCCTTGCATGGCAAGCCTTGAAATCTTTTGCCTGAGTGCATAATGCCAATAATTTATTTTCGCTTTTTCCAGCTGAGATCAGGATGGAGCGAAATCGGAAAGTCAACTTCTGCTACTCATAATCCTGGAAGCAGCTCTCCCAGCACAAACACTGCAGGTTATTATCTTAATCTTTAGCAATTAGTCATCAGATAATATACAGATAACTTTTATAGGTCTGTCACAGTGTCACCCTTTTCTGAAAGAAAACAAAAGCTTACATACTCTCAGCTCTGGCTTCCTTAGTCCTTAGGAATTTGGCTAGTTTCCATGTGTAACACCTAACACTGGGTCTATGCACAGCTTCATCTTTTTCTAACATTAGAGTAAATTTGCTTCACAGTTCCTCTGCTATGCTCCACTCAGGAGTGTGTAGTTTGGACAATGTTGGCTGCCTTTATGTTTTCTCTTTTCACAGCCCTAGAAGTTTTGTCCCGCAGACTAACTACTTTTACTGCATGGTCAGTGAGGTGCTTTTATCCCTCTCTTTTTACAGATAAGGATGAGAGTTTGGAGAATTTTATGAAAAATGACCAAACATATCAACCTTCTTGGGTTACCAACTGATATATTTCTTTTTTTCATCAAGTCTAGCCTGTTTGCAGTATGACTTTTGTTCAGAGAACTATTCCAAGCACAACAAAATACAGCTGTGGGTACACCACCAACAGAGAGACAGAATACCAGAATGGCTGCCTGGAAAAGTAAAGCTCTTCTTGAAATAGCAAACTTTGCTTGATTTAAAAATTTTGTCAGTAATCCATGGAAAATTTACTTCACTTAGGAACAGAAATGGCTCTTTAGATGGCAATGTCTCCTTCTATTCTTCTTTCCTTCATTCACTATATGTCTTTTAACCTCTGGATGAATGAAGCAGGGATTTTGCAACCAGGCTTGTCTGATAGCCCCAAATCATCCACAGAACAGATGTACCTATAAACCAAGCTCTGCTAGGATGAGGTAAAACACAAGGAAGAAATTATGATCTCACAATGCAAACACCCAGTGGGGCATGAGAAGAGCACTCAGTTAGATATCCAAGTTACAAAGAGTTATCAAATCCTCACATATCCTTCACCGTGCCTGTGAAATCTTTCCAGATGAGATGCACTAGGACTGTCCATAAACCTTTCTCACCACAGACTGGACCGAACTGAACTACGTTACACTTAGACAGTGACTAGTGTGGTATGAAAGTATTTAGTAACAGGTAAGCAGGTATATGGTAACTCACTAATTAGGACACACTTACTTGAGTATGAGTCTAAGCTGGTTGTACAAGAAATATTAAGAGTTGTCCAGCTTTCCACTGGAGAGCCTGGAGTTTTTTCTGAATTGATAAAAATATGTATTGTACATACACACACATTCATTTAATTCCTGATGACCAAATGACAACACTTATGAGAAGAAAAGCAAATCAAATGCAATTTGAGAATTCACCCATTTCTACTTCACTCAAACCAAATCAGCCTATTGAGAATTGCAGTGATCGTATGGATAATTAGAATTGTGATTATTATATTTGTTTCTTTATGAGACTTTAATGTGTTATTTGTTTCTCCCCCTCTTCTTCTTTCCCTCTTAATATTTTAATGTGAATTGTTTAGTCAGAAAGACTTCAGTGAATCTGTGAGAGTAAACGAATTGTAAATTTTCCCATACTATGTCCCTTTTTCTGTACTATTAACTATGACTGTAGTCATTACTACAGATTTTTTATCTGTGAAGGAGAATTACTGATGCTCCATAGCAACAGTAGACACTGAAAAGCTTTTAGAGCAGTGTAAAAAGTGGATCCAACCCCAGAAGAGATTCTTGTGCAAAGTATAAAGACATATCAATTAACTGCGTATGTCACAAACAATTCTGATCAACAACTTTTATTTTTCTTTCAGAGCTTCTGATGTTACCATCGTTTCAGTCAGAAAGAGGTTGGATCGCTTAACCTCTCGACTCACTGTTTTATGTTTGAGCTCAATTGAAAGACTGAATTCAAATTCCATTTCACAGGTCTCCAGCACACTGGGTATTTAAATACGTTTGTACAAAGACAGGGCAAATGACCACCCATGACTTTAAGCATATTCCTATATTTTATCAGATACAATAAGATTTGGGAGCAAATTCACAGTGCTGTTAGGGTCAGTGATGCTTCTTTTCAGACAATAACCTACTGAGAAGGAATAGATTGCAGAGACTTGCAATGTCCAGACATTTAACTACCAAAATACTGGTTCTTTGTTGAAAATTTGACAGTACTGTTTTAAAATGTGTGAAAGACCTTGAAGAACTTATGTCTACTCCAGAATACATAAGTAAATTATGTAGTCCTCAATATATTCAATTAATTTGTTCTTCATGGACAAGATTTTGAGCTGACAGAAAAACTTATAAGCCTAAAATGAATCATTTTCTTCCCACCTCTTCAGTATTTTGAAGTTCATGAAATTACATTTCATTATGACTCTTGCAGTACTTAGAATAGGCTGGAAGAAGCAAGTGTCTTATAATATAGGATACTTATGTCTCTTAAATATGAGCACTTACTAACAGACTTTTGATGGATACTATAAAACTATTGAAATTAAGAGTTTCTGTTACATGCTAAAAAATAAAAAGGTTTTAATTATTTCAGCGATAAAAACATTGTAAAAGTAACAATATTTTTCACATGTTCCCACTGTATTTTAATCTTACTATTCTCTTCCATGAGTAACTTCTGGCTCTACAAAGACCAATAGTTCCACACTGCAGCAGCAGCAGTTATAAAGATGTGTGTTTTGTTTAGAAGATGTTCAATCATGTTCCTTTCCAGGACCATACAGAAGAAAACAGAACTGACCAAGTTCATAAATAATAAAATCCCTTCCAAAAAAAGAAAAGGCAGCAAAACCCCAACAAATAACCATAAAACAAAGGGCTAGATATGAATTTTGATCAAATATTTAATTAATAAAAGCCTGAAAAATAAATTTAAATATAGATCAATACTCTTATTTCAAACAGGGAGAAGATTCTTTAGGAATTTGACAATTTACCTCCATAGGAGCTGGTGACTTCTTTCTTGTGAAAGCAAGCAATGCAAAAACCAGAGAGGAACTCAGCAGGGAAGAGCTGTGCTACAGTCAGCCCTGCCAAGCCCCATGAGTGGCCCACTCAGCTTATTTCATTTCCATAGATAAATTATGATGTTCCCAATCACTCCTCTTTTTTTTGGTTGTTTTTTCACATGATCACATAAATAGTTATATCCATGGGAATTAAATAAGCGAAACACTTACAACACTTAAGCCTAAATCTGCATTTCATCCTTCATCCTTTCACTAAGGATGCTATTAGAGGGTCTCAAAACATCCCATGTATATTAACATTTTTTATAGTAATTTGAGAACTGTTCTCTGTTTTGCCATTGAAACTGTACTATTCTAAATCATCAGTATCAGCAGGTCCACACCGTGTGTAGATTTAATGGTGGTCATTCGTGGACAAAAATGTAAATTCACCCCTCATTACAAGTCTTTCTTCTCTGTGCTTCTTTCCTGTTGGCACCACCGCTTTTATTATTTTTATTTTATTTTATTTTATTTTATTTTATTTTATTTTATTTTGCCACTCTTTTTGTGAGCTCTCAATTTAAGGGGTATGGCTGCAGTAAGAAAAGCCAATGCATAAATATATCAAAAGAGCTAATCAGTGTCTTGGCACAGAAGTCTGTTGACCAGTCTAGAATGACAGGAGTGCATTTTCTGTAGCCATGCAATTTCATTCCCATGTTTCTTAACAACCAACTATACAGCATCATAAAATTCAATACAATGAATTTCAGTGAAACGCATTATAAGGGAGTCAATAATCAAATGAACTCTAAGCACTAGGTAGTGTTTATTTGATTTTTATGGGAAGGAAACAGGAAAGCACTTTTAGAGAAGCCAGAACATAAAGGAGATTTTCATGTCTCATCAATTACGTAAAGATAGCATGTAAATTTCTCTTCATGCAGAAAAAGATCTGAACGTAACAGACACAGCTCTGTCATTTCATCCTATGCGCAGTAATTATACTTAGAATGAGTTTTGACCATCATATCTTAGTTTATGCCAATTTTTTGGAATGCAGATAGAATTACTAATTTATGTTAAAATATTGGCAAGTCCTATTGTAGTTCTCATTCCCAAAACTACCAAAAGCTTCCATTCTACAAACTTTTGCTCATAGAAGTGCACAGAGCACCTTTATCATGATTGTATATTGGACTAAGGTCTCCAAGGCAGAATGCAGGAGCGTCTTCCATTTGACTGCTGTAATAAATGCCCAAACTCAGCAAAGAACTAAACCAATGCCAAACCTCCAGCAATTAATGTCTTCTGCCTTCTGGAAGCCGCTGGCAAGCTGAGTAAGGATGAACCAAACTGAGTGAGGATGAATCAGTTGAAAACCAATTCAAAATGGGGGATGACAATCTTTACTATGTCCTCTGTCATCTCTGGATTCACAAGAATCAGGTTTCTCTTGGAGATAGGAACATAAATCAGTGCTTCCCTATGGATCATATCCAGAAGATAGGAAGGTAGCCATTTCTCCTAAACTGGTAGTCACCAGGTCATCTAGGCTGCCTGTCTAATACATGTCTACTATCTGGATTTTTCTGAAATACTTCCTGGCCTTGCCACCTTCTAACTATTTTCTGTTTTGTTTTGGAATAAGTAAATATTCCCTGAAAGACTGACAAAGCAGAGGAATCCAGGCAACAATGGATATTTTTAGTGTTATATTAAGTGTTTACTGAACCTGAACTGACCTCTAGCTCTCCTTTCCTATATGCTCTAATTAAAATGCTATAGAATTAGGTACACTGCCACATTTTCTCTCTTCATGGATGTGAATATTTATTGCTAATCTCAGGCAGTGTTTTAATTTGGGAAGAATGAGCAATTCAAATATCAGAATATTGATTAAAGCATTTACCTGGCTGGTAGCAGATACAAACACAAACACCTCAGGTGGAACTGGGAGCTGTTTCTACAGAGTGTCAGGTGAATTACCAATCTCTAGGTCACTGGATGGTGGACATGAGAAAGCCTCTGCTTGGGGTTTACCAGGGTTCAGTCTAGAAGTTGAAACATGATTCCAGGTGGTTTGCATCCTCTAAGTACAAAAGCTGAATAAACAGCTGCTCTGTGAATGCCCAGAGAACACAAACCAAACATCTCTGCTGTGAACATTAGACAGGGCATGCCCAAAACAGACTTTTAAACAGCTGAGGAGACAGACTGATAAACATATATCTCCCTAGAGACACTACCTGCTTCCAGTTTTAGAGTGTGTGAGAATACCAAAATTTGGGCTTTGTTATCCATGGGTACAAGTAAACAGCTGTTCACCTGGAAAGGTAGGTCACCACTATCAAATTGAATGGGAAGATTCCTATTGATTTCATCAATTCACTTGTGACTTCAAGGTCCTTCAAGCAGTTCTGTCTCTGATATATTCAAAAGAGTGACTCAAAAGAGTCTTACTAATGATCATTTTTTCTCAAGCAAAAAACAGAAGCCCCCATGAACTACAAGATAAATGTTCTTGGAGCTGTATTATCTTTTGGATGTTATCATTGATTTGAATCAGACTGCAAGTCACATTTACATTTCTTTATGACTGATATATTCCATTCAATTGAAAAGGTAAAAGGTTTGGTTTACTTAAAAAAAAAATACTAGCATTCATCATCACAACTTTGGTGCTGGGCTTATTGTATCACAGATTTCCCAGTAATTTGAATTAGAGGAGAGACTGCAGTAAGTATGCCTTCTAACTCTAATGATAAATAATAATGTGCTTCCTCTTATCTCAATTAATATGTTTAATTTTTTTAATTAAAAGGATTACCAAAGTGTCTTTTTGAAATCATTACCCTGATTAGCATACCATTAGCTTAGACACATCTTGAAAAATAAAATAAGCATAAGTGCTTGGCCAAAATAAAGGACTACTTTTCTCCATAATAATGAAAGTAATAATCAACAGCTGCAGAAGTGAGGTTTATTTGCTAGATGCATAGGTTATAAAACTCACAAGACTGTAGCTACTTTGTCTGCAATAGTCTTGTAGTCTTTTGTCATGCAAAAAAATTCACTCAGAAAATCCTTATGGATATCAGAAATTAAATTTTCTAGCTTTCAGTTTTGGAGACTATAACGGTCTTTTTGTTGTGGACAGCACAATACTTAGTGTAATGGGGCACAGATCTCTGTCTGAAAGCTGTATGTACTGCTTTCATAGAGGTTAAAGATAGTCTCTTTTGCGTAAAAACAAATTTAAGTGGTAAAATATGTGCTAGAAAGAAAGTGAAATAAGTGATTTTGGAGATAAAATTAATAACATCAAAATGTCATCCAGCTGATTTCCCTTCTTTATAAAACAGAAAATCATTCATCTAATTGGTTTGCTTTCTTTCCCAGAACTAAATGCCTGTTTTTCCTTAATGTATGATTTATCGTGCATTTAAATAGACAAACTCTATGAACCACTAGGGACAGTTCAGGGTCTGTTACGGCATAGTTGTTAAACAATATTTTGAATAGGAACTTGGATTTATTTCTTTGAAATACACTTTTTTCTCTTGGTGAAATTTGAAGCCTATTTTTCTCCTCCTGACTAATTATCCTTTTCTAATTTTATCAACAAATTATCTTAATAGGCTTAGCTGTTTACCAAACCAAGGATGTGGTTTAAAAATGTCCCCTAAATGGTTCTCAGGTTGAAACATGTGAATAATAAGGATCTTAAGCATTTTTTAAGAGAAAATAAATTCAGTAGGTAATAAAGAGAGCATGGCATTTTGCATGAAAAGAAAGAAGGCTGAATTTTATCTCTCAGGGGAAATACACAGCATGTGCCTAAAACAGATGAACAGGGTCCATCTCATGTTTTACTCTGACGAAACTAGAGGAAATAATGACAAGAGAAACATTCAAATATGTCCTTTGCATTGTTTCTGATGAATTATGAAAGTACTGGTGTATCAATATGCTAAGTCTGTTCTCAGGACTGTTGCTTACAGTTAGTGTGATTTATTTCACAGGACCATGCGAGGTGGCCTAATTCCTAGTGGTGATCTTCTTCAAATTCATGCCCAAAGGAAGTCCAATTAGGGTTGCTCAGGAATTTTTCCACTCTAATTCCTTTAGAGTCTTCTTTCTTTACTTCAAGGAAGAATAGGCTATGGCCTTAGTAATATCAGCCAATATTTTGGGGTTTGTATCAGGGTAGTATTCACTTCATCTCATATATATATGTGATATGGTTATTGGGAATCAATAATCAGTATAGAAGACTGAGAACTCCAGCATTTTATTCTTCTCATTTCAAGAAAAAAAAACACTCCAGTTAATCATATAAATCATGCTCTGTGTTTTCCCACTCTTCACTGATCATAAAGACACCCAAAGTTACTGATTCAAATGGAGTGGCTGTATCATAAAAATCTAAAGCCAGGTAGGATGTGCTTTGCACTAATAGAAATGAGCAAATACATATATACACTTTTATTTTATTTTTTTTTTTTTTTTGGTAGGAATGCAAAAGTATTGTTTTAAGAAAAATCACCTTTCTGAAATTGCCATCAGTTATGAAACCTGAAAGAGACATTTTCACACTAATAAAAGAGAGTCATGGCAATTCGCAAATTACTGCATCTGCCTTAAAGAACATAGACCTGGCAATAATATTGTGTTTTCTTCATGGAACAATCCACTTTGATACTGATCACATAGTCATATAAAATAATCCTGGGGGAGGTTTAATCATCTTTGATCACCTAGTCACTGGAGGTTTCACCTTTGTTACCTCTTTCTACAAGCCCTGACTGCTACAATTTACCTGCATGTTGACCACCTGGATTTGCATCACTTTTTTAGGAAATATCATTGGGAAAATTTGCTTTTGAACAAAATTCCTGTCTCTTTTCTTCCAACTATAGCTCTCATATGAAGGGGGGGTTTTTTGCCTATAATTCATAAATGTCAAAATAATTTCTGGTAAGATAATGGCAAAAATAATGGTAAATAACTTTCTCCTGAGGACTGATAAATCTTCCTTCACAGTTAATGATTAAACTCCCATTGACCTCCATCATCAAAATTAAATGTTTAGTCATAAATTAACCTTCTAATTACTCCTCATTATTTAGTCATTTCAGCCCTTTAATCGTGAATCCTTTCCAGCGTCTTCCATGAACAGCTGCCGGCTTGACTGAGGTTTTTTGTTGTTGTTTGATTCCCTCACTGGTTATTGACAGGAACAGTCTATAGACAGTATTTCAGATGCAAAGTACTACCCAGAGAAACCTGATCAAGGACATGACACTTCTGTACACACAGCTTTCAGTCATGTTTTCTGAACTGTCACATTGCAAACTATTGTTCAATCTAATTTACTGCTGATGTCATTTGGTCTCCCTTGGCAGTACTTTGGCATCTAGGTTCCTCTGTGTATCACATGTCGTTTACAGGTTTTGGGTTTCTGGTTTTTTTTTGTTTTTTTTTTTGAAGACTTATCTGGTTTTCAAAACTAAAACACCAATTTAAGACACAGTCAAGGAGCTGCACACACCAGCACAGATCATAGAATCATAGAACCACAGAATGCTTTGGGTTGGAAGGGGTCTTAAAGATCATTTAGTTCCAAACCCCATGCTGTGGGCTGGGAAACCTTCCACTAGACCGAGTCACATCCAACCTGGCCTGGAACATTGCCAGGGATGGGGGGAGAGAACTCATCTCTCAACATGAATTTCAAGCAAATGCCACTACACAGATCCCACATCTTTATAAATGTTTCATAAAATTTTCGTGATTCAACCTTTCTGCTCACTTTTAGAGCTGGACTAAGAAGGATTGAGGATTCCATCATATGATTGCAATGTAGGCAAATATCTGATTGACTATTTTATTCACTTTTTTTTTTTTTAATGGTGTAACTATTTTGTCTACCCAAGGTTCACAGGATTTAAGTCAGAAATATAAGTTAGAATTAAATCCAGAGGCTTAGGAGCCTGGTTAAGATCTTTTCTCCTCATGGCACACATTCTCTTTTCAAATGTTTTTAATTCATGGTATATTTATTTTAATAAAGCTTGTTAGAAAAGAAGTAAATTATAATTTACTGGAATTTTCCCCTCTTCATTTTGCACTGGTGGCACAATCTCATTCCCATGTCATTCTTCAAAATGTCAATGAATGTGTCCTTATAACAATAAAAGTGGGACAATTCTCCTGTTAAGTACTTTTATCCCAAACGTAAAGAGTCATGTCTCTCTGAAATGGAGACATTAATGAGACTTTATCCATAAACAGTGAACCTACATAACAGGTAAGAGCAGCAAGTTAAGAATATCATCTCTAATTAAAACCACAGGTGAAATTTAGATCAGCAAAATGCAATTATCTGAACCAAAGGATACCTGGGTTATCTCCTGCTCTCACAGAGGCTGGCATGGGATCATTAGTGACCACATGTAGTCAGAAGTTAATTTTCCGTCTCATCTGAAAGACATCATCTCCAGCAGCACAATAGCCAACACACATGCTGGGACAAAAATTGAGAGTCAGTCTATTAACTGCAATGTTGACAGTATCTCTCATAGCACCTTGCTGTTTGTTGGGTGCCTCTTCCAGCATGACCCTGATTATGCAGTTGTAGGTAAATAATTTATGTTCTGTATTGGATTTCTGGGCCTGTGCCTGCAGCAGCTTCTGACTGTTCTATTAAAATAGTACCTTTAACATAAGCTCTCTGTTCTGGGAGTTCTCTGTATTGCACTGAAGGAAAATACAGATCTGATAATTACAAAGAACCTTAAATGAACTCCTGATGTGTAAAGACCTTTTATAAACTATTGTGCAGTCATAAAAATATGGTCTGAATTGAATGGTCTTGCTAGCACGTAATCACTTAATTCTAGGCTGTCTTTAATCAATAAACAATCCATATTCCCACTCTTTTTGTAGATTCTACATTTGCTTGCATCGTTAAACATAAAAATTAAGGCTAGATTTTTTCAGTTATCATAGCCCCTTGTATTCCTGATTCCAGGTCATGGCTGTACCAGTCACCCTGTTACTTAACAAGTCACACCTTCCACAGTGTGATGTTTAATTAGGGTTATTCAAGCTATTAGCTATTTGTA
>NW_008238359.1:3792048-3841859 GCF_000691975.1 Corvus brachyrhynchos
AGTCCCCTAGGCAGGTTGATAGGGTTGAATGAAGCACATATTTTTCCTAACACACTCCTATGCTCCTGTGAATTTGATGCAGTTGTCAAACAATGTCACTTTGACACATGGTAGCACCAAATAATCAGATTACGATGAAAAACAATGAAATGGGAATTGAGCTGGGTCATTCTTGACCCACTCTGTCATTCCCACTGGGGATCTTTCAAAGGTATCTGATGACAGGGCAGCCAGAGGGCCATGTCCTTGAATAACTCAACAGCTGCATCAAATAAAAGTCAGCTCTGCTTTCCTTTCATAGCAGTATTTTCCGTTCAAATCTCATGGTCCTGTGTATTTGTCTTCCCTGCCACTTTCCTGTTGTTAGCCTTATAGAGGAGCAAAACTAGAGATGTGAAAGTGCAACAAACATGGAATCACAGAATAACAGAATATCCTGGGTTGGAAGGGACCCACAAGGGTCATCAATATCCAACTCTTGGCCCTGCACAGCACTATCCCCAAGAGTCACACCATGTGCCCGAGAGCATTGTCCAAATGCTTCCTAACTCTGTCAGGCTTGGTGCTGTGACCACTTCCCAGAGGAGCCTGTTCCAGTGCCCAAACACCCTCTGGGTGAAGAACCTGTTTCTAATACCCAACCTAAACCTCCCCTGACACAACTTCAGGCCATTCCCTTGGGTTCTGTCACTGGTCACCACAGAGAAGAGCTCCTTGCCTGCCCCTTTGCCGACCCTTGTGAGGAAGCTGTACACAACAATGAGGTCTCCCCTCAGTCTTCTCTTCTCCAGGCCAAACAAACCAAGTGACCTGAGCCACTCCTCGCAAGGCTTCCCCTCTAGGCCCTTCACCATCTGTGTAACTCTCCTCTTTCATAATCTCTCTTCTCTTCCTCATTCTCCTAATTGGGAAAACGCAAGAGTGTTTCATTTACCTTAATAATTGCGTATCAGTCTTTAAGTGATTTGATAAAGTTCAAGATATCTTTGCTACCTCTGGACTTGGTCAGGGTTGTGTTTTTCTCTCAGCAATACAAAGAATTTCTGCCTCGTTCATTTTGCAACCCAGGTGGAGTATTTTGCATTCTTTTCTTAAGAAGTGAATTTGGGGTCTTTTCAGCATGTAAATCTAATACTCATTCCCAAACCTAGTGCACACATTCAGAAAAGCAGAAGTCCAAGCAGCACTGAGGCTGGGTCTCTGGGTTAATGCCCTTACTGTACAGAGATTTTATTTGTTCCACACCTGACTGTCTCAGAACTGGATGTTTTAACCTCAGGTTGAAATTGCCTAAAGCAATTTGGGATGATCCTTGGATTTCCAGTAGCATCAACAGTTTGTAAAAATGGCTTAGCTTACAAAGCTCTGAATGATCTAGGATCACAGGAATGAAAGAAAAGATTTTAAAAAAAGGACATGTACTGTAGTCCCCAGAGAGCACTGAATTGTTCCCTCCAGTCTATGATCTCAAGGCTTTCTTTTCTAGTGTGAACTAGTTAACTCAACAGTGTTGTCCTGCACCCTATCACACATCATTAATGAAAAAAGTGAATTTTTCTTTTTTCCATTCTCCCTGCCACCAATGTTTCCTCTTTTCTCCATCACTTAACCTTTATTAAAACTCTTTCTCGCTTTAACATCCTTAACTCCCAGATGTCCTGTAAGACATGCCAGGTATCCCACTACCTCTTTTCTTGGTTTTAAACACCTTTTATTTAATCCCTATAGATAATGACAGCTGATTCCTTAACCACTGCCTCTGCTTTCTGTGAGCAGTTTGTTGACCTCGACTCCATTAACAACATAATATATGCCCAAATAAACATCTAACCACTAGATATGTCACCAGAAAGCATATAAAGCAAACATCTAAACATATTTTGTTAATGATAAATGTTAATAACATCTTGTTAATCACGTGGCTGAATAAAGAGAAACTGAGTGACTGTTACAAAGCCTTTCTTCCTAGATTTACAAACAGGCATGTTCAAATTTTTAAGATGCTACAGCTAACTGATAATTTTCAAAGGACAACTGGTCTAATTTCTCACTTTACTGCTTTTGCTTTTATAAGTTATATTTGTGTGTTTATTAATAATTTTTTGCTAGATCCTTCTAGCATGTTTAGAACGTACATTTTGCTGGCAAGGAGCACTTCCAAGCCCCAGTTGTTTCCTATCCAATTCTCCTGTGCACTTCAGAAATACAGCTCTCTCAGGCATAGCATATGTGGGAGAGGCTTCAGGTGAGTCTTCTCTATTTAAGAACTTCAGAGGAAAAAAAAATGTTAGATACACTAGGAGAGATTTAGTAGCCTCTGGAGAGCCTGAATAGCATTTTAATTTTTGTTCAAATTGGAATCCAATAAATTTTTTCAGGAGTTTGGTATTTGGTCAAGCCTCACAAATTTCTAATTTTCCCTTTCTCAGTTTATTTAATGAGAATATCTTTATACATGACTAATGACTAACTTTCAGCTGGATTATTTTAACAATACAGTGTGAATTCGAGATCTCTAGAGGCTGAGTCTTCATAGAGAGATGTCACTGGTATTGGGATGCAACCAATGCTTGTGTATGAAGTTGTGTCCTCAGCTCAGTACATATACTGACAAAGGTACAGTTTCAGTTATAATGGAAAAGGGGAGGAATTTCATGTTCTGTGGTGCTTTAACATCTTATCTCCTTTCTTTCATAAACTGGTTTAGGAAAAATCAGAATAAATTACTGAATAAACCCATCCACACAATATCAGAAAGGAATTAAGGAAAGATTAAAGTGAAACAAATCCCTTGTGTCATAATAATGGTGGTTAACCTAAGAGATTCTAGTGTTCCCTGGGAATTTTTTCTGGTTTATTATGCAAATCTACAGGAACATGAATTGTTGACCAAATAGACTCTTCTGAAGCCGCTATCAAGTCAATGAGTACTTAGAAACACTTCAACATGCACATGACTGTCAAAGCAGACACTACGAGCTTCTTTGGACCACAATAGTGCTCCCTTGTGCCAAGGGATCTTGGTGCTCATACATGTACAGGATACCTATTTAATTTGCTCATAAATTCATGTGTTATCCTTTATTAGAAATTTGTTTCTATTTTACATAGCCTAATAACTCAATCCACTTTCATCTGTTTTTTGTAAACTATCGACAGAGGAACGGCTTGATACAACTTCATTTAAGCAAAAACACTCAGAAACACTGTAAGCTCTCCTTTTTTGACACCAAAATCAAGAACTTTTAAAGTATGTAGTCCAAGAAGCCCAAAGATGATGAGAAGATGTATGCTTTAACATCACAAATTATCAAATATACAGTCAAAATATTCAGCATGCTAAGTCAGAAGTGTCAGTGGAATTACTGTGTTTTCTTTCATATGGCATGTTAAAATGTTTATGTTCATTTGTTCCTTGCTGCAAACAGTGTAAAAAACAGGGTTAAGGATAGGGTTTTACCATCAGAGTGTGACTGCACAGCAAAGAGGTGCCTGCTCTACCTCAACTGCTGCACTAAGGCCCAGATGGAAAGATGAAAAAGAAGAATCTTTCTCCTCACAATGGTTGCAGAAGATGCCCAGATGGGGGAGGCTCTCTGGGAGGTAGTTTTGGTAAATATGGTAAAGAATAAGTTGATAATATGAAGAGACATCGGGAGTTCCTGACAGGACTAAGCTTCAGATGGGCTAAAAGGTAAAATCTTCTACCTAAGGTTGCAGAGGGAATTATTAATACTTCATTGAACAGGTTACCCAGAGAGGTTGTGGCGTCTGCTCCTCTGGAGATACTCAAAAATCATCTAGACACAATCCTGAGGAAGGTGCTTTTGGGGTCTCTGCTTGAGCTGGACAAGATGGCCTCCAGTAGTCCCTTCCAAACATATCCATTCTGTCATTCTACTACTGAAAGAGTTTGAGCCACTTAAAGCCACTGGTTTGAGAAAAAGCCTAAAGGGAAGAGCCCACTTTTCATCATTTGTGCATGGACCTATTTTTTCTATGTCAAGGATTTGCAGAGAGTTTTTTTTCCAGTTAGAGTAAGTTTTAGAGATTCACAGCTCTCTTGGGAGCAGTTATGCTAATTTATTAATATATTATATTGTTGTTTAAACTATTTTTGTTAAATTCTGCTTTGGAGTTATACAGAATTATTTTAAAAACTGGCTTCCTCATTTAATCATTTTTGTACAGTACAGCTGTATAATCTAGAACTGCAATAGAAAACAGAAACGGATCCTTAAATGAATCAACATTATCTGGCACTTCTAATTAGCTACCATGGGGAGCTAAAAGCATTATCATTACTCTAACTAATAAATTATGTTTTCTTACCTGAGTTCACAATGTCCATTTGCTAATGCCAGTACTGCTAATCTGTGACGACCACCCTGGTGTTCTTTCAATATCTGCTCTAATAAGGCTCTTCATTGAAGCCTGCTGCGCTTGTTGACATGCATTATAATGCCAGCTTAATTACTTAACTGCTAAAATGTACATGCTCGTATGTGCTTACAGCTCTGCAGTGCTTCCTTTAGGTAACTGATAGCAACATAAACCAAATGCTTATTATGTACTACCAAGAGAAAAGGAGGAGGAAATTTGAAGCTTTCCTTTCAGTCAGTTTCTAGCATTTGGGTGAGGTGATATTTTACACTGTGAACTGCAGCTGTGGAACAGATGAGACTTTTTTTTCAGGATAAATCAGTGTTTCATTAAGGAATTGCTTCTATAAGTCCCCTTGCTTCTCCTACATTTCCACATTTCCACATTTTAGTGCTAGATATGGCAACTCGCAGATAGAGCCAGACATTACCTGTTACTCATAATATTATCACTACTAATTAAAAATAAAGCAAAGAGCCTTTTACAGGTAGTGACAGGGTTTTCACACATGCCAAGGAGTTCAACTTTAATCAACCAAAGACTTGAAAAATGCTTACTGTTCTATGCAGCTCACATTTTTCCTAGCAGCATCATGCAATTATTGCACTACTGGGAGGTTCAGAGTGATAGATTCTTTGAAAGACGATGGGTACACTGGCCTGTACCTTGACCCTGATGCATTTCTAATATCCTTATATCTCAGAAATATTTTCCAAGTAAGTAGGTTTATAGATTTCAGGCTGAAAATACACATACAGCTATACGTGAATAGATAGAAAAACATGAACTTTGGGGGGGGGGAAAAAGAGTAGAACTTACTCATATGGCGTAAAGGAAGACCTGGAGTGAAGGTGTATTAAATGAGCAAACGCCTTTATAGATGTGCGATAACTGTCAACAACAAAGCTGACAAATGCTACATGTTCTTCAGCAACATATTATGGTTCAAAGTATGAAACAAAACAGTTAAGACACCGAAAAGAGTATTGTGGAATGCCTGACACTGTCGATTTGGGATAATAAATTTTTCCCTACCTTGTGGTTTCAAAGGTGAATTGTTCAATTTTTATTTTACATGACCAGCAAATTAGTTGAATAGAAGGAAAAAAAGTCCATAAATTACCTTGCAGTGAATTTATTTAATTCTAATTCCAATTTTTGTTTGTTGCTTTATTTTGTCATGATTGTCATATTTCCTTTTCAATTCAGAAAATGCAAACTGTATGTGCAATTCATCAAAGTTTCAATTGAGTACTTAATATTGTCAGTGATCTTGTTTAATAAATCCTCTCAGATACTTTCAACTTTGCCTACTTTAACGTTCACCCACCTTCCTTTTCTAACACAACCCAAAGAGTAATTTAGCTTGTATCATCTAATAGTGTTCAGTCATTTACTCATGAGCAGTCCTTAATTGCAATTGGAGTAGCAATCCCATAGAACTGTGAATGTTACTGCTTGTAAACATTTTTTTTGTAATTATACTATCACTATTGGGAAACTCAAGATTTCCTTTTGTGTTTGAAGAATTTCAAAATTTAAGCACAGTGTTTAGTGCTGAATCTCAAATTATATCAACTCAGCAAAGCCATATTTGGTAAAGTAGCTACAAGAGAAATACAATGGAAGTCTGAGTGTAATTTTGACCTTACACCTTCAGAATTAAATTCCCATTTGCTTCACTGGAAATTCTGATGAAGCACGCTAATGCTGAAGACCCAGCAGCTAACATCCAACAGTTCACAGTCATGCATAGGTGACTAAGCACAGAGGTAAAAAAACACACACACTAAATTGTCTTTATGACCTCTGAGTGCTCAAATGCTGAAAACCATTAGTCAAGTGTGTTTCTTAATAAGACAATAATAAGTCTTAAATTGTCAAAACATTAAAAAATGAGGTCTACCTTCTTTCTTCCAAAGGCTCTCTTATTCTAAGAAGAGAAAATGAGCCTTAAACAATCATTTCATTATGGGTTTTATAAAAAACAAATGCATCTTGATCACTTTGAAACAACAACCTGAGTCATGTAGTTCTGCAATTTATACCCTCAGAGAGTACCATTTGGTGGTAAAAATCCAATACCGGAAACACTGCACCTTTACAAGAGAGTCTTGGCTTTGAGATTTGTGATTTCTGATTAAAGTGTTTTGTTGTTGTTGTTGTTGTTTTTTTTCCTGGACTACTGATAATGACAACCTCCTTCTGTACATTGCAAGGAAAATGATTTCATGGAGAAAGTAACACATATATATATAGTGCTGGTGTAAGAACCTGTAAGAAACTGATTAAAACCTGCAAGAGATATATCAGTGTAAATCTGTTTCTGGAATACTCAAGAGTACTTGGGGGGGTGTTATTTCAAAGCTTTCAGGTGCCTTTTTTTTTTTTTTAATGATGCAACTGGAGAAATTATTTCAAATGTTTCAAATTAGAGTTGTTACCACAGTTGCTACAATGTTGAACTTAACATGTTTGGTTTGGTTTCCTTTTATTTGAGAACTCCCACTAAATTCATGAATTCAAAACACTTACTGAATTGCAAGTTTATTTTTATTTTCTCTCTCTCTTGCCATTTTCCCTCAAATAACAATGACAGCACAAGATGCAGGGTGTTACTGTCTGGGAGTGCTACCAACTCCATCGATTAGGAGGGTACCAGGCTGCTTTGACAAGTGCAGTGGTTAACACAATTAGGATGTTCAGATCACGAACCCACAACTCCACAGACCTAACCTGATGGCTGGTCTATGCTCTCAAAAACAGCAGAAGTCATACTGACAAGATTAATTACTAAATGTTGTGCACTAAACATTCAGTGCAGGCTTGTGCTCACACACTCCTGAGATGGTATTTTTTGTTTCTAAAATGGGT
Organism: Corvus brachyrhynchos; assembly: GCF_000691975.1. Lineage (NCBI taxonomy): Eukaryota > Metazoa > Chordata > Aves > Passeriformes > Corvidae > Corvus > Corvus brachyrhynchos. The sequence goes on from NW_008238359.1 coordinate 3,799,306, forward strand.
CCATATTTTCGATCTTGCTAAGTCTGACAGCTTGCTGCATGTTGTGCTCTGTAGCAGTAGCATCGCTGCAAGCCGTGTATTTGCACCCTTCATTTAATTGTGCTAAAGGAAATGGAACAGCATCAGTGCACGTCTGTGTAACTGGAATAATTAGGCTTACGGTCACAGTTTGGCAGTTTAGGACAAGTTTCCTCTTAAGAGGAAGGGTAATTTTTTTCTTTAAAAATAACATTATCAACCACTAAAATTGGCTGGTTGCTCTGCCTTGTCCACTCAGGAGTTCCAAAAGCAACCTTGCTCTTGCTCCTAACAGAATATGAATACAGGGATGACACCCATCTCATTAACTTTGGGTTCTTGCCTGCTATTTTTCTTCAGTTAGATAATGAGGACATCTAAGGCACAGTGAATAAGAGTAAATTATATTTTTCCAGTGAGAAAGGAAGGTACTTAGGGCTCTAGCTCAAGTGGAGATGTCTGCAACCATAGTCTCTACATTTATTACCTATGTTGTCACTGAATTGTTAGGCACCCAGTTTTTCTTCAGTTTGTTACCTCCCAAGATGGATATAACAGATGGTATTATTTTTTGTCTGTGCTATGTTCCTATTCTATTCCTGTCAATATATACACACTTATGAATGAATTTCAGCCTGTCAGCCTTGCAGAACGCTCTGCAAAGGATGTAAGTATTGCAAATAGGTACTGATACACATTGGCAGAGTTTGGTCGTTTATCTCAAAGCAATCATACTGCGTTTGGCCAACATGTGCACACATAGAAAACTAATAGGCATCCTGCCACACATCAATCAAAAGTTTAATATATTGTTCCCTCTCAGCTATTTCACTCTTCTACAAATCTGTTCCCTCACTTAAATCAGCTCTAGAAACAGACACATCTAAAAGTGAATTTAAGAGTTTGAACATCTCTGTTGCACTAAGGTCTTCTTACAGCATGCTAAGATTAGTTTTTTCGTAATGCTTATGACCTGCTGAGAAAGAAATACTTTTGCTGTGCAGTAAGAACCAATGATGGTCTGAAAAGCAGCTGTCCATTCAACAGTATACCCATGTTCTGCTTATGAACATAGTTCTTCCGAGTGTTTCATTTCTTCTGCACTTAGCTGAGAAAACAGATACAGGTAAACAGAACATGTCTTCCCTAAAACCATGTACCATAAACCAAAACTCTCAATATTGCTGAAGCATTACAGGTAACTTCTGCAGTTGTAGGAGCAGTAGTGTGATCTGTCCCCTACTTGCCTCTAATATTTCTTAGTAGGTCTCCCCAGACAAAATTGCAGCTTAAAGAATTATGGATCATTTCTTTTTTCTCTCTATTTGCTACACATGTCCCTGCTCAGTGGATTTTTTTTTCTGAACAAATGAGTCCAAGTTATTGCTCTTACATCTAGAAGTCAAGGATCCTCTTATCCAACATCCCCCACATTTATCTCACCAAAGAAAAGTTCACAGACATGCATCAAGCTGGCTGTAAAGCATTTAAGTTCAAAACTCTTCCTTGTGGGCTTGCGGAAACATTCTGCTGTGGGCTTTGATTTGGCTCCAGACACTTTTAAAAGTTTGGGTTTTCTTCCATTTGGCATGATGTCAACTGAAGATTCAGAAGATATCTAGTGGGATTTAGCTAATCAGGTACAGATTTATACATCTGAGATATCACCTATTTATAGTCCCCAGAGAGAAAAATTGGCTAGTATGTGACAAAATTAACCTTATCTTGCTAAACAGATATTCAAAAATGCCTTCACTGACTGTAGATATCTACAAGAACAGACAGCAGAGACTAACTCAGACATAGCCACAGCTTTGTAATATAAATCCCAAACATATTATATTTTCTTAGTTTTGACCTTATCAAGTTTCTTTACCCCAGTACTTCCCTGTAATTTGTAGCACCATTTTTGGTCAACATATGGTCTCTGTTACTCTGAATTTTCAAAAAATAGCACCATCATAAATTGCTTTAGCATCCTTAATCTGTCCATGCCTTGTGGAACAATACATATTTTGGGGTTTAATCACTATTTATTTAATTTGCTTCAGCAAGGGTCCTATGTTTATTTACTCTGTTTTGCTTTTACAGGAAAATATGTTCTGGTGGCAAGAAGATTTTGTGCATCCTCCCAGATCAAAACTCCCTTCTGTAGTCAGATTCCCTTTCAAGGAGTTGAATATCTTGGGATATCTTCTTTGTTTATTTTCTTCCTGTAGCATTAATAGGGTTCAGCTTCAGGCATGGTTAGGTCCCTAGGCCTTATCCTAAAACAAATGCCAGAATAAGAATAGACCGGTTTCTTCTGTCACTTTTCCTCATCTCTATTAAAATGTCATCCAAACCTCTATGTTCTTCTCCCCTTGCGTATCCCTCTTGCTTTTTCTCTATTATTTACCTTGTGACTAAAGACTTCATTAATTCCAGGTACATGGTGTTTACACATTGTTTTGTTTCATTATGCTGTCTGTCTGTTCTGCTGGGGGAAGCACTTGGGGACAAGAGTTTCTATCAGAATCCACTGATCAGAAAAAGGCTGTGTTGTGCTGGTGCAATATAGAAATAGTAGAATACAGCATTCTACACAAGTTATACATTTACCAGAAAAATGCAGAGGTGTAAACACTAATTAGAAAAAAAAATCCAAAAATTCGTATCAGTGTTTCTGTTGCAGGGAAGAGCAGGAAGATTAAAAAGATGTGGCTCTCTTCCTACTTTCCAGGCCATTAAGTAAAATAAGGATTTTTAAGAGCATTGTAAGTGTGATTGAACAGGTTCAGGGTTCTAAATAATTCTATTTTTACTGACTTTTAACCTTTAATAATTTTGTCAGGTTTTTCCATGACATGACAATTGTTCCCCACACCTTTTCATATGCTTTTCCATTTCTACATTTGCATGTGGTTTCACTGCTGACCTTTAAAAAGACATAGATTGTAGGAGTACATTACCAGCTTATATAAATATGTGCGGTCATTCAGTTGTGTGTACTTCTAGTTCTTTAGGAAACCATGCGCAGTGAAATACGTGATGGATGGATATTGCTGATGATACAGTTTGAGCAATTCTCTCCATCTCTTTCATGCTCTGTCTCTTTTCCTTCCTCAGAGAAGGAAAAGCTTTAGTCAGATATCATTCTGTCACCACTGAGAGAAGTTTGACCCAAGGATGATTATGGCCAGAAATCCAACTGCTTGGTCTGACCTTCTGAGCTACTTATGACCCATGTGGAGGAAGACATTCCCATTCTCAGATCTCCAAAATGGAGCCTTTCTTTTTTTGAGAAACTAATCATAGAATCATAGAGTGTTCTGGGTTGAAAGGGACCTTAAAAAACACTTTGTTTCAACCCCCCTGCCATGGGCAGGAACACCTTTCACTAGTTCACTTTGCTCAGAGCCCCATCTGACACCTCGATTCTCAGAAGTTTTGCTTGCACTCCTTTAAGCAGAAGGTAGTCATAGAATCACAGAATGCTGAGGGTGGGAAGGGACTCTAAAGATCTTCTAGTCCTTTATAGCTTTTGCACTATGCATGTTTGGATTATACTTCTGTGAGACTACTGGCAGGATGGTATTTCAAATGACAGCCAAAAAGAGCCCATAAATTTCTACAAAATCTCAAAAACCTCAAGAAGTAGTTAACTATTGTTTTTGTGTTCTTTAGAGAGTGTTCAGATTGATAACCGTCCTACTCAACCAAATCGTTGTAGAAAACTAGCATGACAGTGAATTAGCTTTGTGAACCTCTCCCAGGTTTTTCATCAAAGATGCTTGTGTTTTGCAATTGCAGCCTGGAGATATTATTATAATTTGGGGATTTGGAAGCTGAGGGAAAAAATTAATTTTTTACCAAATGTCATCAGGTTTAGTCTTTTTCCTCACTGCTGTTTGACTATAGCAGTAGGTAGGAGGGAGGAAATCAAAGGTGGGATAGTGTGCAGATTGGTTAGTACAATGGCAGCCAGGAGCTACTCACAGCCTTCTTGCAGTCATTAGAATGGGGCTAAAGAAAATGTTTTGAGGAAATTGAGCAGAATCAGAACAGAACTCTCTCTTCCAAGGGAGAGAACTGGAAACTTCCTCTCCCATAGCTTAAGTAGTTTTAAGCAATGCAGGAGTGTTCATGCAAAGAAATCCACTGGGGCAGAAAAGGGAGAATACAAAGATCAAGAGAAGTTGTCTAAAGCAAAAGACAGTCTTTCAGACACTAGCAGACAGTATTTGTGACTGAGATCCTACAGCAGAGAATAAAGTGCTGTCAAGGATTAACAAATGTGTAAATCAGAATGGGAACAGGCAGCTCAAGGAACCAGAGATAACCACAGCTTAAAACATGAACAGCTAAAGAGAAATCTTTCAGGTAAAGCACTCACAGGCTGCCTGTTCTGGTATATTAAACAAGATCTGGGCAGATCTAAGCACTGATACATTATTGCTTGTACACAGGTCTAGTTTTTTTAAGGACAGAGAGAACAGACAGCAAGTTCAGAGTGACGATTAATAATTTTAGCAGTGGTCTGCAAAATAATTAGAAGCATGATTTCAATTAGAATTTTCAAACATTAAACCCACAAATAAACAGCCACTTACATGGATGAATTGGGACAATTTGATAAATCAAATTATAATATATAATATAAAGCTATTTTAATCTATCTGTATTTTAAGAAGTTGTAGAACACACACAAGCTATCTTTGCCAAAAAAAAGTAGTTGTGTTGTGGAAGTGAATGACTGTGGATTTATTTTGCTGGTATCTAAGAAAATAATATGGCTTCTTTTTGTACTGCCATAACAATTGGGGCTAACACATTTCTTGAAAATATGAACAGGATTTGATGCAAAAATATTTTATTGTAGGAATCAGTAATTCCAAGGCAAATTTGCTGACCAAGCTTTTCACAAGAAATATTTTAATTTGATAAAATAATTCCTTTTATTTTTCCTTACACAGTGGAGTCAAAATATGCTTTTGCACAGCTACCCAGGGAGTAATCAAAGTTAGTTATTCCACGCATTGGTTTCTATGAGAAAGATCCCTCAGCTAAACATCAAGGGATTTTTCAATCAACCATGCAAGATTTAATGCTGCTCTGAGAGCACAGAGAGGAGGAATTCATCCTGGAGAATTCTGTTGAAATGGCAGTTACAGGAAAAATGAAATGAGAAAATTGGAATATATTTTATATATGATGTGTGGGAATAAATATGAGTTTCTATTGCATTGAAAAACAATGTGTTTATGGATAGTAATGGGACTCATGACACAGAAAGATGTGTACTCCCTTTTTTTTTTACAAGGGGAGGGTGTAAAACACCAGAATCCCTATAACCTACCCAATCAAAAAAAAGATGAAGCAAAGGAAAGGCCAACAAAGAGTTAAATCATGTCAGTTACCAGGAAGCAAAATATGGCAAACTGTGGCTTGGATTTTATGCTTGCTGTTGGAAGTTAATTATTTTCTGATGAGTGGGGATCTAAGTCTGAAAACTGATTTACAAGATATTTAGCTTTAGAAAACTCAGGCATCAAAGTTTAGTGAATACCATTGCAATCCTTGGCTTTAATTTCCTCGTGTCCTGTTCATTCCCACCAGAGCTTTACAGCCTTCAGCAAAATCCTTAGGAATATTGTTTCCCTCCTACCCTTAAGCAGAAACAGCCCAACAACTAGTACTAATCCCAGTACCACAATGTACCAATGCAGGAAGAATACACTGGAGCAGAACTTATATTCATTTGCAGACTAGTCCTCAATGGGGATTTCCCAGGTTATCCCCAGGGCTGCAAAGAGATGGAGGAATTCAAGCTGAACACAAAAAGCAGCTCACAGAAGTTCTGACATTCAGCTCCTCTGAAATTTCATTCATGAGACAGCTTGGCTGAACTTTAAAAATGGATGTTGCAAATTCTTTTATAAGGTTATGATTTTTTTTTTATATGTCTGTATTTTCCAACCCACTAGTAACATGAGAACAATTATGTTTTAGTACCTTCATCATGGATAACCTTTTCTGCTCTGTTTGCATCACACATCTGTTTGCATCCTCACTAGCTAAAGAACATCTGTATTTAACTGACAGTGTCCAAACACCATTTCAGTGTTAAGCATTAATGACGTCTGTAATCCTTCTAACTAATCACAGGAATCTGTAGCCATTAACAGCATTTAGTTCTTTTTCTGCTACAATGTCATTTATAAAACACTCTTGAATTTCCTTTCCTTACAAACTTTGCTGGTTTGTTTCAGGTAGCCTTCTCCTATACATGAGTTTAACTGAGTTTATTGGAATTCCACCAAATTCTGTCACCGGAGAATACATTTGGCCTTCAGTCATTTGGCCACTCAGTCTGGCTTCCATTGACTCCAGTCCATTTTACGTAGGGTTTTGGTATTGCCACAGTTAAGCTTTTATACCTTGCCCTCTTGAAACTTCTGATTTCTCAAAGCTTTAATTATCTGACTTCTGGACTGTGATGAGTACAGTATTTTATGCTAAGCATTTCTACTAATGTTGTGAACTCAATTGTCTGAGATCAGATAATTCAGTGTTTAAACAGATTCTGCTAGTCAATTGCCCAGAAAAGGTGTGGATTTACATTCATGCTGGAAGGTGGTCTGTAAATGCAGAGTCACCTCTATGCATAACAGATATTTGAAAACATTAGAAAAATGTAAAATTCTTTCTTAGTAAGTTTAAGAATGGAGACTTTTGTGATAAAAAAGAGAAAGAAAAGGGATGAGATTATGCATTTCAAAAAGCTTTAAAATAACCTAGAATATGTCGGTAATATCACCCAATTAAGGTTGCTTCCATGTAGTAAGCAGACCTCTAAGGGTGTTTTTGCATCAATTCAACCAGATAATTTAACAGTTTCCATACAAAGTGGAAACTCAGGAGAAGATGAAACCAAATTGCTCTCTATTTGTCCAGACATTTCCTTGGAATCACATCAAAGCAAACTTTTCTTTTGCCACCCTTTTGATATGAGCACCAAACTACTTTTTTTCTTTTTTTCTTTTTTTCTTTTTTTTTCTTTAATTGTTTTTTGTTTTTTTGTTTAACTACATGCAATCTGTTCCTTTTATGTGACCTTTCTTTGGAAACATCCATTTTATTAAATAAATTGGAAGCTAATTGCAGTCATTATAATCTCCTTAGATTCTTAATAGTTTAATTTATGTTTGTGCATAGAGCTGTTGGGATTGACTGAAAAAGTACAAACCCATATGGCCTTGCACAGCATTCTCTTGATTAAGAACGGATGTCTCCTAAAGTAACAATAATGGATGAAGCTGGGGCATTTACAGAGAAAAGGCCATATGCCTGAGATGCAGGCAATGCTCAGAAGACACCAGAAAGGTTTCTAAAGTATTGAAGGTAGAGCTTTACTGTCAAGTAATTACTTAAGAGAGATGAAAACAAATTCATGTTACTGAGGCAAGTCAGTCACTCGTGAGACTAAGTAGGTGTAGCAGACGTGCCCTTTTTGATTCTGTTGTTTAACAGGAAGGGGGCGGGAAAAAGTCCTTTTACACAGTGACAAATTAACTATGAAGAGCAGAAAAGATAAAAGAAAAAGCAGCAAACAGCATATGTAGTGTAATTAGGAAAAGTTCACATTGTGCAGACAGTAAGCCAATTCTACCCTTAGTGACAGTCAGTACCCTCTGGAGGGTAGCCAACAGTAAATTTTTAATGCCTCCAACCTATACCTCCTGTCTCAGACTGCAGTACTGCTTAGTCACGGTAACTTTTCTCAAAACATATTTGTCTTCTAAATGAAAGTGAGTCCTTTCTTCTGGAGTCTGCTTTCCACGGTGTCCTTGTTATCTAACATTCTGCCTTCTATCGGCAATCTCTCCAAATTTCTATGTTTTTCACCACCTTGAGATACCTAAGCAATAAATTCACATTCATTACAATGGATTTAATAGTATTTTCTTCAATAGTTCAAAGCCTAATGACTACTGAAATAAAAATGGGTCAACAAATTGATGGCCTTTAACACCTGTGGTCCCTTACTTTTCAAACATCAGGATCAAAACATATGCTTGGTTTTTTCTGTCTTCTCATATTTGCTTTAAAGCCTTTAATATTCTGGATCAGATTTGCTTCTAATTTAAACTGATGGGACCTCCTATGGTTTCTCTGGGTGACCTCCTTGAAGAACATACTTCTTTGTGACTCTACTGTTACTTTCATATTGTTTATGATTGTCAAAATAAGACGGTCAATCAAAAAAAATTATAGTCTATAAGCTTTTGTGTCTTGGTTTAACTCCTAGCTGGCAACTCCTGTCCACACAGCCCCTTGCTCCCCCCCCCCACCCCAGTGGGGTAGGAGAGAGAATCAGAATAGTAAAAGTGAGAAAACGCATGGGTTAAGGTAAAGACAGTTTAATAGGGAAAGCAGAAGCTGTGCAAGCAAGCAAAGATAAACAATTAATTCACCATTTCTCATGGGCAGGCAGGTGTTGCCACATCCCCAGGAAAATGGGGCTACATCACAAGGGTGATTTGAGAAGACAAATACATTGGTAAAAATGTCGCCCTCTTCCTTTTTCTTCCCCCAGTTCCATATGCTAAGCATGACACCATATGGTCTGATGTATCCCTTGGGTCAGTTGGCATCATTTGTTCTGCCTGCGTCCCCACCCTACTCCTTGTGCACCCCCAGTCCCCTCACTGGTGGGGTCAGTGAGGAGCAGCAAAGGCCTTGGCTCTGTGTGAGCCCGGCTCAGCAGTAGTGAAACCATCCCTGTGTTATCAACACTGTTTCCAACATGAATTCAAAACACAGCCCTGTACCAGCTACCATAAAGTAAACTAACTCCACCCCAGCAAAACCCAGAACACTCTGAAAATAACTTTACATGTCTACCTACTTTCTTAGGAGCATAACAACAATCCTAGTTGAGGGAAAGCAATTCAGTGATTTTAGGTGTTCCTCATCTACAGGCCAGATTTTCTCAAAACTGTTTCTTCACTTGCATGCCAGGCTCATTAGTCCTTCCTTCTGACTATATCACCTTTTTTTTAATCAGTCATTCTCAGGACTCATCCCTTGTTCAAAGACCTTGATTTCTGAAATACACTCTACCAGGGCACCATCACTCTCTTCTGGTAACATAGTTTCAAATAGTATTTTGGCTAAATCACTTCTACTTTTCTTGACAGTCTTTTAAAATGAGTTCCTTGAGTTCCTTTTTTTTTTTCCCCATTTCAACTGATTTTATAATATCACCGACCTTTCAACAGGCATACAGTTCTGGTGTCATTTGAAATACACCTCTCTCCTCCCTACTGATGCTGTCATTACCTTGCTTTTTTTTCCTCTCCCCCTCCCCCACTGTTATATCTCCTCCAAAATACATATATTCCAGCTGCAAATTCTTGAGCATTTTCAGCCATGAAGTCTGCGATAGAAGTGTGAGATTTGACAACATCATGTTCCTATAAATTTGTGACAAAATCTTGATCTGGTTCAGTAAGTCTTTCTTTCAGCCTGAAATTCCTCTATCATTGGCCATGTCCTCTTTCAATGTTTACTACTAAAAATACTCTGTCTTGTAATTTTTTGTCAAGTGCACTGTAAATGTGCAACAATCCTCTACCTATAGATGTGGAGTCAGTGTGAAGAACCAAATAATGGGAAGGAAAAGTAGTTCCATACAGCATGAGTATTGATAATTAGCCATCAAATTATTTCTTAGCAAGCAATACTTAAAGTGCTCAATTAATTGACTAAATATAATTCCGCTTCCTTCTACATTCTTCATTCTTCTCACTTCCTTACTAATTGTGGGATCAGATGCTGATGGTGATATTTAACTTCCATTAAAATCTGGATCTCTGTGGAAAATTCCTAACTTTCTGCTCACTGTCAAACTTCACCCAATTCCATATACAGGAGAGCTTTGTAGGTTGCCCAGACAGCAGATGGATTTCCCAAGGCAACCGCTCTGAGTATGGGTTGTTATTTTGTTGAATTGTTATATTCTCTTAAGGTTCTATAGGACTCCATAGAACCATAACAATGTATGTACTTATTATGATTCATGTCTTAATTAAACATTTCCAGCTCAATGAATGAATTCCGTATAATCTCTCTAGGCAATTGAGATCTGCATCCTTAATTTCTGTGCCATAGGTCAAGCAGATGATAAGGTATTTGCTCTAGTGGAAATAAAGAATTTACTCCTTATTTGCAGCATTCTGCTTCTCTTCATATATAAGTGCAAAAATCTCAACAGCATTAAAACAGTATAATTAGATAATTGTTACATTTAAAGCTATTTGCCTCAGATTAAATAAAATCCTAAATAATTTCAGTTTCTCTCCCTGCTAATTAGCAAGTTTTTTGTGTGTTTCATTTAAACATAATACTAGGACCAATTCAGTACTTTCACCTCTGGGACTCCATTTGTTATGTACTGGTTCCTTAGAGACCTAAAGCAATTAAAATTAAATTGAATTTATAGCTTAATCCATCCCTGAGAACGACAGGACAAAAATTATTAGAGCTTTCCAGAGGTTTTCTTTTTCAGAACAATCCTGTTCAGTCATTCAAATAAAGCTCTGCCTACTTGCACCAGCAGTAAATTCACTCCTCTCAGCATAAATAAGTAATTATTTTTCTTTCTTATCATTAACTTTGCACAATCAGCCTACCAATACTTTTTTAAAATAATGACTTTGTAGAGTACAATGAAAGTAATTATGTATATGCATAGTCATTCTATTTGTGTTTAGAGCGGATCTTACCATAGTCAATCATAGCATCCTATAGATTACAGTATCTACACTAAATATTTAGATTTTAAAATGTGCTATTTTTCTTCCTCTGTTTTCTTGCACTAGATGCAAACACAAAAAGGACAAGATACACATGAAATACCATGTTTTCAGCCACCTTGTTCTTCCTTAACAATAAATACAGAATAAATAAATACATTAAGACCAGCCTAATTTTGATGTAAACACCAGGATGAGATCAGCACTGGAGCAGGCTGCCTGGGGATGTGGTTGTGCCACCATTCCTACAGGTATTTAAAAGACATGTAGATGTGGCACTTAGGGACATGGTTTAGTGGTGGACTTGCCAGTACTGGGGTAATGGCTGGACTTCTTGATCTCAAAGGTCTTTTCCAACTTAAACAATTCTGATTTTATTCTATGAATCATGACCTAGTGGAAACAGCTGCCTAGTATCTCTAGATCTGCTGCTTATGTCTGTGTTTGGCAAAATGAATGCCATTCATAATCTTTCAAATTTAAGTAAATGGAAGTGGAAATGTTATTTTTCTTCTTGATCTAAATGCAAACAGCATCCAAGAAGCATATTAAAACAAATGTAATATGTCCTTGTTATACAATCCCTTGGTCAGAATTGATGTGAAGATATATTTATGTGGGACTGTCCCACTCTAAGAGGATCCCACTCTCTTTTAATAGACTGATTTATATCAATGTAGGTACTAAAAATTCTTTAATAAATGCTTTAATGAAACCGTTGAAGAAAACATTATGCTGTTTAAAGTATTACCTACCCTTCAGAGGGAATTACTGCAATCACATTGAATCAGGGATAAAAGGTAGAAGTTGATCAAAATTAATTGTAGAGGAAAATTTAGGCAATTCTGAAGAGTTATACAGAATAGGAATCATATCTCTGAAAAAGACCTTGATGATTAAGATGATTTTATTCTTAATCCTGTGATTAAGAATAAAATGTCCATCTTTTAACCATAACAGGAGCAAAATATTTTCTAGCAATGGCCTACATTCATTGCTAGCTGAGGAGGATAAGACAATGAGAAGGCAGACATATTCTTCTCATTGTGTGTTTGACACTTAATGTATTTGGCAGGAGGGTGAATAAGGATTCATGCGAGTTAAATAATTTAAAAATCCTCCGGTGTTACCTAAAGAAAATGCTAAAAGATAAAGACTCATGTTATACACTGTAAAACTGGCTTTACAAATAACTAAAAACATCATAATTAAAACAAAAATTGGAACTGCAATGTTAATTTATTGAGTTGAATTGAAAGAAAAATCACTTCTCTATACTTTTAAAAGATCAGGTGGGATGATTAGAGCAATTAGAGGCTGACTAACTTTAAAACGTTTTCTAAAAAAAAAGTCACTGCAACAGAAATCTTGTCTAGGAAATGTCAGTCTGCACAATATGCTAGAAGTAAGTTATCAAGCAAACTTCACAGGGCTTTTCAAAACTGACTGATAAAGGAAGTTTCAATAATATAATATATTTAGATTTCTGATGGATTTAAGTAACGTATCCTTTTGTATGATCACAATGAGCACAGAGACATTAAACAGACAAAAAGAGTTAAAGGGTTACTTAAAAGGTCATTAGTGGTTAACAAGAAGGACAATGGATTAGATGTGTTCCTGTAGATGATCTGGCAGAATATAGTCTAGACTGTGATCATGGTAAAATATATGAATTTGCTTCTTCACACAAAGCTTCACCTCTTTCACTACGCACAAATGTAAAGACTATCCACATTAAATCACAATACGTGTTCTTTGAACACTGGATGGATCTTCTGAGAATTTAAACCCACAAATCTTAATTAGCTTGAAAATTGAAGTTATTTTTAACTAGGTAACCAGGTCTTTAAAGAGAGATTTTCCTGAGTCAGACAATTTTGTCCTTGACTAGCCTTAGACTAGCTTGGTGGAGCAAATAATCATAAACAAGATCTCTGAGGATTATATATTTTAAAAATAAATTAGTTAAATGAAGTTGGGGATTTTCCACTTTCATTCTTTGCTACTAAATTTCTCCTTTGATAGAGGTAAAAATTTTGTCCTAACCAACCAAACTAAAGGAGGTGGGTTTCTCTCAAAATGTCTGTCCTCCCCCATTATTCTGAGGGTGCTGAAACCACTGGCAATAAAGAAGACTGCTTTATTGATTTAAGCTGCTTTGGCATTTTCCTCTGCTGCTTAAAATCAACAGTCTCCATGTTCTTTAAAGCAAGTTGATTTTATTCCTGCTGGTTGCATTTGAAAGTAAAAGTTACCTTTTCTAGAAACTACTTCTGTTCATGTTTCCAGCAGAATAATGGATAATAGCTGCTGTTTCTACCAGACCAAAGCCTCAAAAGCCACTTATGCTTGCTTGCTGTATGTATAAATAATAACATCCAATTTAAAGAAAGTCCTGTGTGAGCTTTTTCCTACTCTCCAAATATATTGTTAATGCTCCTGAAGTAGTAGAAAGTTGAACTCCTTGAAAAAAATATAACTAACGGATTCCTTTCCCAAAAAATAGCCACAAGTGTTTACACAAAAACAGCACATAATTTAAATGCTGGAGTCTCCCTATTTTTTTTACTCAGATGTCTCCCTCATGTCTCTTGCTTGTGGCTGTCTTTCCACAATTTAGTTCCATTTCCTAATCTTTATAAGAATTGTAACATAATTAATGTGGTGGCTCATTAATACCAGGAAAACAGGAATTCTGTTTGCTGTCTGGTCTGTGTCCCTGATATATGTAACTTCCTCATGCTTCGTGCTGTTGAGATAGTCCCCCAAACAGCTTTGATTAATTTTGTTAAAGATTCATGGTTAAAATCAAGAGTCTGCACAAATTTCATTGGCCATAAATCTCACATTGTTAGTCCAGGCCAGTTTGTACAGACAATATCTTGCCAAGTGTCACATGCATAATATCTCATTATTGCAGCTTTTAACTATTACACAGAAGACCAAGTATGAATTTTGTGTTGTCACCTGCTTGACTCCCACACATGCTGAGTCTGTGCAAACACTGTCCCATGGGACACCCTAAAGCATGGATGTCTCCTGCCACAGACTTCCCTACCAGAAATTCTTAGCTCAGATAAAACGGGTAGATTTCTGCTGACCTCCAAGAAAAGAGAAACCCATTATTGCTAATGGATCAAACAAGAGATTCAGATTTACCGAATTGTAATTATTTCTCCAATTCTGCTTTCACTTGTGCTTCTTTTTGCACTAGATCTTACTTCCATTTAGATGAAAGATGTCATGCGAGATAAGATCACTTGTCCACGTCAAGGTGCATCAAGGGTTAACAGGGCATGGATCAAACCAGCCAGGGTTCCTCCCATCCCCTAGCAAGTGACTAGGGCAGATGAGATACTACCAGGCCCAAACAAGTACCCAGGCAGGTTCATGCTGAAGAGGCAGATCCGAAGTCAGGCCATGATGTCGATCCTCAGGTTGGAATCCAGATCAACTGAGTCCATGGACAGGCATGGGTGCGTTTGTGAGGATCTGGACACAGTCATACGTACAACACACTTCTGGCAGGTACTGGCAGAGATGATATGGGGCTTGCGGGACCATTTGGCAGCAGATCTCATTAGGGCCAGCTGGGGCTATTGGTAGATATAGACTGAGTGTTGAATTATTTACCTCTATATTCATCATGACTATTTCCTTACAACTTCTTCTGAGTGATGGAAAGCTTCAAATGACAAATTTTCTGAAACTATCCAGAATTCATAGTGGGAAGGAAAACCTTTGCCAGAATCATCACAAGAAGACAGGATTAAAGGGAACCTAACACCAATCATCCAGTACCAAAGAGAAGGTTACTGAAAAGCAAGGGCAGCCTCTGGGCTAAGTTCCAGAAGAGAAAAAATAGTCCTAAATTAAACCAGGGATTTTCTAAAGAGATAGAAAGAAAAGAATTTTCTACTATAAGGATAGTTAATCACTGGAACAGTTCCTTAGAGAAACTGTGAGATCTCCACCCTTGGATATTTTCAAGTCCCAATCAGAAAAATCTTTGACCATCTTAGTCTAGATGACCCGTCTTCGAGCAGGGGACTTGACTACCAACCTTCTAAGATGCCTTCAGTATCAGAGTGATACTATGATCCTACACCATTCACATGGAAAAACGCTAAGCTTTCTCTTTGGTAGCTGCATAAAAATCATCACTCAAACAGTGCTCCCTTGCCTTTACCCATAATCTCATACTCTTTAGATACCACATCTCTTCCATACGAAATACAGGATAACTCAAGGAAAAAAAAAACAATATGTACAGGAATTCAAGAAAAATTAGGGGGGTTGAGGAGAACAACACCTAATAGCAAATTCCTCTAGAATCAGACCTTACTCAATAGTCAGTTTTGTTTTAGAAGAGCATAATAAGAACTTGTTGTGGTTTAGGAATGGTATTCCCTAATTTAGTGCTCCCACATAAAATAAAAACCACAAGCCAATCTCCTTCACCACATTTACGCTCCTGACCATAAGCCGTGCCTCCACTCCTTCTCAGAAGTGAGAATCCCTTAATTCTGCCCCCAACCATGAGATAAGGTGGTATAGAGTAACAACCTAGACATGCCCACACAGCCATAGGCTCCACTTCCTCACGGTTGAGGCAAAACCGTCCTGGCCAAAGAAAAGATAGAACGGAACCCCCAAACCATCATTTCTGAAACACTTTTGGCTGTTTCCATTTTGTTTTATGTGAAGTACCACTACTCATGATGTCATGAACATGAAAAGTTCATAACATTTTCTCAAAAATTTGACAATTGCCCATTTTGGTGCTATCTACATAGCAGAAGAGTGCACAGAAGAACAAAACAACCCCTTCTAATATATATTTGCTTGACTATTACACAACTCTTTATTAATTATTATGCATTTAAACGATGACTAAAGGGAGTAACCAATGCAAGTCATCATATGCTGCACAATTCTGATTTGTGAAGGAAGTGCTTACAAATCTGTGAATACAGGCAGGCACCCCTATCTTTTTTTTCTGGATTTCTTCCCAGTTATTATTCTGTAATCTAGACTGCAAAATCTTTGCTGCAAAGTCAAAATCACACACTAAATCTGATTGTCTCTCTTTTTTCCTCTTACTCCTCTATGTCCCTCACAATTTATTAATCTGTTCTGGCTTATTTACATTGCAAATAATTTAGAGAGTGAAAACAGCAAGGAGAATGAACAATCCTGCCTGGAGGGCTTGATAGTGTTCCTAGGAGTGATGCGTGAACAGGCAGCAGCTTTCTGAAGTGTGGATGGCATATCAAAGATTTCTCAGCAGTGGGAACAGCACTCGGTATCAAAAGAAACATGAAACAAGGACCACTTCCCATTTGTTCTGTTAGGCAGATGAACCCAACCAGTGACTCTACTCATTCTTCAAGATTAAAGGAAAATACAGTAATATAAAAAGATGATAATATGCATTATTTCACAGAGATCCATTTATGGATGAATAGCATATTTTACAAGGACTTTTATACATGGCTCTTTGTTTAGGTCACTGTACAATTTCCCAAGATTAAGAAGTTGTAAAGAAACGTATGCAAGAATTCAGCAAAAAACTTTGTGTTAGAACTATGTTTCAGTATCTTCAAACACTACATTTGATAAACCAATGTTTTAAGATGCAAGTCATTAGTGAGGAGGGTATCTGTCATTATATATTATTACTTTGTGATTTATGAAAAGTAATAGGACCTCATATTTTGAAACAACATATATAGCAACAAGCAGATCTGAGTTTGTAAGATCATAGCCCATAAGTCCATAACTTTCCATGAAAATATCACAGCAGATTTTGTGCCATTTTTTGCCATGTACTTTTCTAACCTCTGGTATCCTTGATGCCATGATTTCTGAAAGATGTATCACTATTAAATTATCCAAAGTCCAGCAGACACCTTTCCTTTCTCCTGATAGAGCTCACCTTCCTGACTTATATTTGACAGTTTAGAGATTAACATACAGTTCTTATTACATATTTAGCTGGTTTTAAGCATGAAAATTCATGCTCCTTATATATTTAAACATAAAGTCATACTTTATTCCGAACCAGTCAGTTTAGCAATCAAACCAGGAATTAATGAATGTTTTTGCTTTACTTGCTAAGCTCACCAAGGGTTTTGCCATGCTATGACTGCTGTTTGTGCTATGCTTATCAAATCTGTGAATTTCAGATAGTCCCACAGAATTAAGGAATAGAATTGGATGGTATTAGCTTCTAACATTAGTCAACACTGTTTTGGCCATAGAAATGCAACCACACATACCTCTACAAAATATTATGGAATCATGGAACCATAAAGGTTGGAAAAGACCTCAAGGATCACTGAGTCCAACCATTAACCCAGCACTGCCAGGCCAACAATTAAACCATGTCCCTAAGCACCACATCTATACATTTTTTGAACGCTTCCAGCGATGATAATTCCACCACTTCCCTGGACAGCCTATTAAAGCTACCGTCTAGTGCTGCCATCCTAAAGGTGTATTAAAATTTCCAAATAAATTTTATGTAGGTGGTAATACAATGGAGTACGCTTGTCATAAAGGAACTTTCTTTGAGAAGTAGGAGGCAGAAGCTCTGATCTAATTCATTGAACAAAAGACTTTTTTTCCAAATCAGATAGCTAAATTCTGATACGACAGGTAATATTCTCCTGCAGTTATTTTTAAAATAGCACCCATTTTTCTGTCTGACAGAAAAAACAATACTCATTTATCAATCAGTTGTGTTATTTTTTTTATTATTATTTTGAATTAGTGATCTCACATATTAATGAGCTTTTGGAGGTTTCATGAAACACAAGAGATTTTTAAGTCAAATGAGTTAAGGTCTAGTGCAAAAAATTTCTTTAGCAACTCTAAGAAACCCATAACAGGTTTGTTTTAGTTGGTTGGCTAGGTTTTACCTCATAATGGCTTTTTGCATATAGAAGTCAGATGATTACATGTGTATTTCCTAATTATGAAGTAGCTTCTATCCTACCACATTTCTTTCCTCCAGTTTTATATTAGTTATAATAACATTTATCTCTCTTTTCAGCTATTTTGACATCTAAGAATGCTGATAAATGGTTATCTATAGGAAGTTAATATTATCTAATATTATTAAACTGTTTTAGTTTATTATTGCTGGGTTTACTGGTTTTATTTGCCAGACAGTGTGGTGAATTTTTGCAAATCCTATGCATCTGGTTGTTCTCTGTCAAGAAGAATTAATTGTAAAAATCTATGAATTAACTAAGATATCCACAGGGAGAGGGAGTTCGAGAGCAGAGTTACTGTTATTCTTTCAGAGAACAGGTATTTCTGCTTTGTGGGTAGACATGATTTTATTGCTCTGCAAGTGTGCATGTTTTAGCTCTATGCCAGTGTGTTATATCGTCAGTGCTGTTTAGCATTCAGTTCTACTTTGCTTTGCAAATTAAAGTTCTTGCGTATGACCCATCACAAACACACTCTCTCCAAAAGAATCATTTAGAATCATAGAATTACTAAGAATGAGAAAGACCTTTAAGATCATCAAGTCCAACCATTAACCCAGCACTGCAATGTTCATGACTAAGCCATCTCTGCACATGTCATATCTACACTTCTTTTGAATACTCCTAGGGATGGAGACTCAAGCATTTCTCTGGCCAGCCTGTGCCAATGCCTAACAAGCCTTTTAGTGATGAAAGTTTTCTTAACAGATAACCTAAACCCCGCTTGGTGCAACTTGAGGCTATTTCCTGTTGTCCTGTCACTTGCTACTTTGGACAGGAGACCATCTCCATCTTTCTGTATAGACAGGTGTCTGATAGGTCACAAATATTCTTTGTTTTCTCAAAAAGTAACCATCTCTCTATATCTCTAATTATGTTGTAAGATCACGTAACCTTCCTTGTCTATGTCCTTGATAATTTAATGAGCTTTGTTTTAAATTATATTAAAACCTCAGGAGGCGTGAGCAGATATAAGTCACTTGTAATGATAGAATATATATGATACTTTTCAACATTGAAATATCAATCTTTTTTTCTTTACCCATGATCCATAGAGCACTGAAATCCACTGAGAAAGTGTCTTCAGGTGTGATATACAACTATCACATTAATTAGAAACTGAGCTTCAAAATATGTCTTGCTGAACCCTAACAAGTCTAAACAGATCATTTGGTTCTGTCTTAACTAAGCGTGTAAGGATGCTTCTGATTTCATTTAAAAGAGAAAGAACAGTTGTTAATTAAATGTCCTTTTTTAACTGTTGATATGTGAAACAATTCTGGGAATACCATTAGACATGAGGCAGACAGCATTATCATTTTTATCCTTCAGAATGGTGTAATTTAGGAGAAAAAAGAGTTTCTTCTAATGTTTTCTGCGCTTAATTTGGTCTATCTGAAATATTTTGTAATCAATATCAGTTTTCCATAGTTCGAGACTCATCACACTTACACAATTGTTATGCCGACAACATTTAAGGCCTTAAAAACATAGCAAAATTGAAAGAAGATTTTTTTCATGGAAATATCATATAGTCAGAGTATGATTTGGGTTGGAATGACCTTAAAAATCATCTACGTCCAACCCCTCTTGCCACCCACTAGATCAAGTAGTTCAAAACCCTGCCCAGGGACATTGCCAAATGTTTTGCACACATCCAGGTAGATGCCCTTCCCTCAAAACTATAATCCCATCACAGAAAGCCACCAAATTTGTGAGGCACAGCTGGCCTTCAGTGGGGCCATGTTGTCACTAATCATCTCATTTTCCATGTGCTTTAGCAAAGTCTCCAGGAGAACCTGCTCCATGATCTTGCCAGGAAAACTGATATTGATCACAATATACTCCAGATAGACCAAATTAATTGATACAGTGCATGTCTTTTTTGTTCTTTTGGGAGAAAAATATGAACATGGAAAGTTTTGTTCTGAACTATTGGGCGACAGAGAATTTAGAGTAGATTTTCTTAGCATGTTATACAATTTCATATTTTACTGCATCAAAAGCTATACTAAAGTTACTGGCTTGGACTCAGGTTTTCTACCTCTACCTTAGAAATTCTACATTAAAAAAATCTAATTTTTGAATATTGTCATAGTCCAACAAGAAAAATTAAAAAGTTGCAGTGCATTCTGCATGCTGCCACTCTGCTCCTTCATATTTCTTTGCTTTCTTGTTTTTAGGCCCCTAATTCACCTTGAGATCGGAGCTGCTTTAGCTTAGCTCCATGAACGTGCTATGGTCATGTCTACTGAAGGCAGACACCCATCTTGTCACAATCCTTGGTTGCTTCTTCTCTTCCATGTGCTGCTTTCTCCTTTGTTTGTGCTGAAAAAGTGATGCTTACTTCAGGAAACACCACAGGAAATGATTCTGGTAAAAAGTAACCCAAAAGTAAAAAAGAAGGGTAAAAAAAAGAAAAAGAAATGTTGGGTTTGTTTGTTTTGGGGTTTTTTTAAGGTAGTTTAAGTGGTTTTAGTGGCTTTGTTTGGTCCACAGCTGATTTTGACCATTGAATTATATCTGTGGAATACCCATTCCAAAAGAATAGATCATCTTATATTATAGGAGCTTGGACTGTGAAGAAAGCTAAATCAGGGGATGTTGATTCTGGAATAATATTACCCAGTCAAAATTTTTGGAGTAATCGTCTTATGTACTTCCTATTTATTAGATACTTATTTTTGTTCATTTTCATTAGAAGGATTTCCACTGAAGGAAAAAAAAAAACATCCACGAGGTATATTTCAAGATTCATTTTACTTTCAGGCACTCTGGTGTCATTCACATGCATTCTGATAAAAACAAAGTCAGATTCAAGTTCTAAATCAATAATGTTTCCTACTAAATGAATTCCTCCTGTCCTCTTGCTCTGCTGTGTGTATAGAAAACACTTCAAAACATGAACTAAAGAGTTTTTGCCTCCCAGCTAGAGTGTTTTATAATCTGCTATTGCTACTCTTGTGGAAAATCTAATGCATCATTACATACCTATTTACGTATAAATATATATATGTATGCATATGCACGTGCTAACTTAAATACTTTCTTCTCTCTGCTCCCCAAATTTCTCTGTAAAACACTGCTTGTTGTGAAACATCTGTGTACAAAATTTAAATTCATATGATGTATTTCAAAGACATCTAATATGATTTATTTTGTGGTTGCCATCTGTCGTGCAACAACAAAAGTGATTTTTTTCCCCCAACAGAATGAAAAAGACATGCATAATATCAACAAGGATCTTTTAAAAAATGTTAAAAGGTCCACAGTGAACACATTCAGCATAAGTCTCAAAGGAGGTATGGTTCTTTCTGAATCTCCATATAAAAAGGCTTTCATAGTTTACCAACATTTGATTTGAATTATTCAGCTTAAGATAAACTGATACATTATTTATGTTAAGTGAAACACATAAAGAACGCCAATTTTATGCCCCAAAAAATATTTTAAAAGCTAACGTGAATGCAGCTTGCAATTTATAGATGAGCTTTGTCAACTCATTAGAAGCAAAACTGAGTATGAAATATCTGACTCAGTTCAACAGAAAATGTGTTGACAAGTGAAGGTGACTCCTAAATATATCCCTGATCATTAAATAAGGCTACCACAAGTATGCAGTTGAACATACATATCCAGAAATATGCACACTCTTCCATCAACAAGTTCTGTAGCCTGAAAAAATAGATCTATTACATCCAAAAAATTCAATGACATTGAAAAATTTTCAACAGAATTCATAAGTCTGAATTTCTGTCACCACGTTTTAGACTATTTAGAAATATACCTGTAATTGATGAAAGAACATAAGAGATACTCTTGTTATTGCAATACTAAATACAAAAAGGATTGGGCAGCCTATTAATGATTAAGTAATTCTAAAGGTATAAAATTATAGTTCTGCTCATTAGCATGCAGTGTGAATGAAGAAATTAGTTGCTATTTTAAGCCTTCAGGCCAAATTTTGAGAACTGGACACTTTTGACATTCAGGACTAATCCAGCTGTTGGGGAGGGCAGTGGGAAGGTGCTAGCAGTTAAATCAGTAGATATTGTCAACCTCAATTTCTTTGTATGCAAAATCAGGGAATATTCTTCAGTGCTCTTGTGAAGCAATAAAGTTCCCACTGACTGATTCTGTTGCTATTTCTGTTTTAGCTAGTTTCCTATTGGGCAAATCAGTCGATTTCATCCCTTCAGATAGTTTCCTCAGAATGACCTAGACAAAAGTCACAGTTATTTCCTTAATTTACAGCCCCTAAAGACTCATCAATTGCCCTTGTATCCTATTCTTTCCTTTTGTCCCTCTCTGATTATTAGTGCTGACAGAGATGATAAGGAACTACCTAACTCATCTTTTCATTGCATGGAACACAGTATTTTAACCCCTTTCTTTACTCTGACAGAACATACAGACTAATCCGTTGTTTCCAACTTTTCTTTCCTCTTCCCTTAGATTATGGTCATGGTTTGTGTGATACAGATTTATTGGCATCTTTTTCCCCTTATCACCTATGCTAAACCAAACTTTTCCTCTACAAAACATTAAAGCCCTTCATCAATGTACTGAAGGTTAAAGTTGAGCATGTGTTTAATTACCTATAGATGTGAGGTATATTTGCCATTTCTCTACTGTACTTCTCTAAGTGGTTATTCATTCCAATGCATTGATTTAATGAAAATTGTCATGATGTCATAATTGCAAATTATTCTCATGTATTCAGTAATTTTATTTATTTCAATAATAAGTGACATAATCCATAAAACCTCAAGATTCATTCCAAACATTTGCAGGAATTAGAAAATAGTACAGACTTTTTCCAAATTTTACATGAGACACACTGCAAAATCGATTATAAACATAAAAGTGTCAGTCTGCTTATCTGAATTCTTTCAAGTACTGGATAAGCAATTCAGTTTCTTAAAAGGAAGACTGTTATCATACTATTGCCCAGCTATAAAGATGAACCAGTAGAAGTCTAGTATGAAACCTGTACTAGCCTGTACTTGCATAATATTCAGTATAATTGTATATTTTCAAAAGCTTGAGTAACTCTTACCCAGATAATTCAATCGTCAAAATAATTCTGCAATTCTGGGAATGTGTTCCAGGCTGAAGTGTGGAGTCTAGACGTACTGTAGCTTAGTTAACTATTTATCTTTGCTATGTAAAACTGGCTTATAAGTTGCATAATTTGTTCCCTAAGAAGTATATGAAAGCATAGTGGCCATTCTGACAAGAGAAAGACACATTTATTTTTGCCAATACTGTCACATATGGACTAGATCCATGAGAATGAAGCTGGGGTAAGCAAAGTTTTTTTGGAAGATCATTGTTATCAAAGGACTGATCCTGTTAAAAAGCATGAGGACAGTCCGGGGCTTTTCTGCTACAAAAGGTGCCTTGGAGGTTAAATTTAGGTTGTATGAACAAAGGGGTAAGTGCTATCTTTCTCTCTCTCATTCTCTCTCTTTCTCTCTCTCTTTCTCTCTTTCTCTTATTTCTGCTTTATCTTCTTTCTCTTTTGTTTTCTTCTTATTTTCCCTTCCTTCCTTCCTTCCTTCCTTCCTTCCTTCCTTCCTTCCTTCCTTCCTTCCTTCCTTCCTTCCTTCCTTTTTCTCAAAACATTTCAAATTCCTCATGGGAAGAAGGGGTTAGATGAATTCTGAGTATTATGCAAGTTTAAAGATGGAATAAGTAGAAGTTTTAGCCTTTTCAGGCAACTCTTGAACCTTTCAGCATGTGCAGAAATGATAGACAGTTTCAAGCTACAAGTATGTTGAAATCATACAGCTTGAAGGATGATTTAGCTTGAAAGAAGGGGAAGAAAAAGAATATTTAACACCAGCAGTCTCTGGAGATGTCTCCAAAGTACGTTAAATTACTTCATGGACCTTTCAAGCTATGATCTGTTGTTTCATATGGCTTTCCTAACTGCTTCACCTGCAGTGCTGCACAGACACAACATGCAGTTTGTGGTTATCTGATCTGTCCTGTGCGGTCCCTACAGGACCCCAAAGTAAACAGCACAGCATGCAGCAGAAATTAAAGCTGAACTAAAGCAGGAAGAAGCAAGAACTGGCAATTTTGGAGTTAAATAGCAGGGCATAAATAATCACAGGATAAACACCTCCATATTTAGCCAAAAACATATGGCACTAATAATGTCATGGCATTGAATTAATGGCACAGGTAAAAATACAGCCATCCAGGAGGGATCCAGACATGTTGCTCTGAGGTGTTCTTTGTGACATCTTTAAACTAAACAAGATTCAGGGTGAGGATATTTGAACATCAGGTTCCAGAAATTTTGTTCTAATAGTGATTCATTCAGCGCTTAAGGGTTTCATATACAACTCCTTGTATTGAGTGAGATGCTATTCCTCAATAAACAGCATCTTCAGAGAATCACCAGACTGTCCATAGGAAATTATTAAAGGAGAAAAAACACATCGACTTCCTCTTTCCAATAGAAGTCCCTCTTTCTACCTGTAATGACTTTTTCACTTCAGTGCATCATTAATTGGCATTTCTGATAATCCTTTAGAAAGGCAGAGAATTTTCTTTTTTAATTAAATAGTCCTAGTATTTAAAAACATCTAGGGATTATTAAGCATTTAAAATCCTTCAAGGAGAAAATATACATTTGAAGGAGTTCCCAACTTAAAAAAAAAAAAGTCACATTATTCTAAAAGTATCTGAAAGTTGATGTGTGTGAGAGAGTGACTCATTTTTCCAAAGGACTCTAGGAAAGCTTTCAGGAACAGAGAGAGATAAACTGTATGATACTAAAAATGTTGAGAGAAAATAATGCTTCTGTTTCTCTTTTATAAAAATTGAGTAGTTCTGTAGGGGTCCTTCTAGCCTTGGTAGATTTTTTATGGCATCATTTTTTTTTCTACTTTAGGCATCTGAACAGCACAAAGGAAATTCTACAGCACAGAAGAGGCCATCCCCTGCATGAGCGAAGATGTACCACAATATTTCATTCTCTGCTCCTTTCAGAGCTAGCTCTAAGAGCTTCACAAAGTGTTTATAGGCAATGTCATGAAGAAAGGGGAAAAACAGGTGAAATGGAGAGAAAATAAATTTAGAAGAGTCTGCTGAAGCATACTAAATATGCATTTATATCTAGGACCAGCATGGCCAAACTGCCCTTGAGTCTGTCATATGCACTTAAAAAATGAAGAAATAAAAAGTATTTAAATATTTCATAGAATGATAGAATAGACAGTCTAGATAGGACCTCAAAGATCATCAGTCCCCTGCCACGGGCAGGGACACCTTCCATTAGAGCAGGTTGCTAAGACGCCCATCCAGCCTGGCCTGGAATAATTCCAGGGATGGGGTATCATCATTTCAGATGAGGTATAAAAAATGAAAGGCAGATTTCCCTTAGGAACCACACATACAGGACTGCCTGTACCCTCTTAGTAGGAACTTTCTCAGCAAGTGCACATAGAAAAAATACAAGTAGCCATTTTGTCCTTAACAGTTGTGTGGAACATTTCAGCTGGGAGAAGAACTAGAGCTTGTAAAGAGTGATCTGTATGATCTGATACCAGCTGTCAGGCTCTTCTGCATTCTTCTAAGTGTGGAGGAAATATCAGCTGAGCTATATGTTAATGTGATCAGGGCCAGTTGCTGGGAAAAAGTTCCTCTTAGAGGGAACAGCCATGGCATTCAAACATCTCACTCAAACAGAGGGACCATAGAAAAAATGCCTACTTGGAAAGTTTTCCTGGCCCTTGCTAACTCCCAAGTCCTTGTCTTGATGATTTTTTGGAAAAAGTCTTTTTGGTATAGCCCACTGGCATCCAAGGGAGCTCTGGAGTAACAGAATAGAATCAAGACTGTGACTCCAGAGCCAAGACCAGCCTGGTTATTTCATTTGTCCACAAAAATAATAGCCATCTCCTCATTCCTTCCGCTTCCTTTAACAGCCTCTTATCTCCTGTCTCTATTTCCTAGAGCTAACTTCACTCTCACCTTAGTACAATTTGTGAAACCTACTTCCCTCACCTTAAATTCATTGGTATGAAATCATTGAGACTCCATTCCATGCATTCTCCAGCACATCATCAATCAGGAGTTCCTTTTTAATTAAATTGCTGCCAGTTTTTGGCTTTCTCATCTGTTCAACTAACTATACTTCTCAGAGCCTGCATTAACTTGTACACCTATTTTCTGTAGAGAGAGACACTGTTCAGCCCAGGCAATGTCTGATATTCTCAAGGAACCAGACAGAAACCACCAACAAAAATTACTGAGTGGAGTTTTTTCAATACTTAGATTTTAGTTGGATCTCTTTCACAGACTGCACTTCAAAGGTAATTTTCCAAGGCTTTCTTTGGACATACAACTCCCTTTCAGCCACCAAGGCAGTTCCTCACTTACATTGTCCTCTCTTAATTTCAGACTTCAAATTATTGTGAGGACTCAGGGCCTCAGACCTTTGGCATCTGTAAGTGCCTATAGTATTACTATCCCCCCAGGTATTTTTGAAAGCAAATCTTTGTGATGAACATAATATGGTGGCCTAAATATATCCAGCTTTAAGAGCCAAAACTCTACCCAAGTCTTGGTGAGTACTGATCCCACTTTTGGGGGGCAGGGGGGAGGGAATCATATTTGTAATTAGACCAGAGAGATAGAGGAGAACTGATTCAACAACTACTGCAGTGCCAGAAGGAAAGACACAGTTCTGTACAGACCAATTTCCAGCCTAAAGCCATTCATTTAAGAGAATGATAAAAAACTTTCAGTGGTTTTCAATTGCCTTTAGTGCTGAGAGAGAACTTGACAAGGCTGCAAGTGAAGCAGACAGGGAAATATACTGTTTATTTTTGTGCCGATTTGATTTTTCGCTTTGTATTGATGTGCAAGATGCGCTGACAATGTGATCTTTCCTCATCTATGAAAGGAGAAATGAAGTTTTTATCACACACCTAAGAAAGAAACACTGTGTTTGAGTAAGCTAAACCTATTGCTCTGGGCTGTCCTGTGTCACAGCTCCTTTCATTATCCATTAACTTAGATAATGCTAGAGATCAAGTCTTCCATATAACTCTTTATCTTTAAGTCTTCAGAGACCTAGGAATAAATAAAATTCTTTCATTTTACAGATTGTCAGCAAGGGGAAAGAGGCAGATATGAAGCACTCTGTTCAGTAAAAAGGAGCCATAAGACTAAATTTTTAGAAATTACTCTTAGAGAATACTGTCTACTACTCCTGTCTCATCAGACATCTTAAAACTATAGGTATAGCCTCATAATTTTGTTTACAGAAATGTCTCTGCAATTTCTGAGAAGACACTAAAAATGATCTGGACCAATTTCTCAATTATAATTTCAGCTGCAACCAAAAGGCTGCATATAACCAATAAAACATGCATTTAAATTGTGACGTGATAGACCAGCTTAACTATAAGCAATTCAATCAAGATTTTTCTCCAGCAGCAATTCATCTTGTCCTTGAGAAACAAAGCAAGTGAGGGTTGTGCTAGAATTACTAGAACAACTATGTTTCATAGGAGTGATGCTGCTTTACCATTCTATTTGGCTGATAGCATTGTCCGATCACTCAGCATCATTTGTTATCAATTCCTTGTACAAATACTACCATCATAATAAGGTAATGAGGCCATCAATACAAGAAGCATTGCCCTATAACCTCATTATTGCTCTTTGGAGGAACATTAGGTCATGTTCTGCCTCTCAGTAAAATCTCTGCCCTTCTGCCTGCTGACAAAAACTATTTCCGAGATAAGAGCCAGAACTCCTATTTGTCAAAAGGAATTAGCAGCAGGAAAACACACCTATGTATAAATAAATTAATACAAAATTGTGTAGGGACAATCCAACATTCCTAAAGTGATAGTTTGCTATACTTTATGTCCCAGCTTATGCATAATTTTTCTACATGTGTGTATTCCCTTATTATGTTAAAGTCTGAGTCTTCCAAGACAAAACTTGAGATGTCTACAGAAGGACACTTCAATTTCTGTTTTGTCCTTAAAGGTTCTCTAAAGTTTTATGGAGTTAAACACAACCTGGAATGAATCAGATATTTTTCAGAATGGCCACACCTAATTCAAGGTATTAACTCAGATGACTTAATGCCTAAGAGGATTATATTAATTCAATGGGATTGAAGAACACGTTCTCATTTAGGTTCACCTTATGGGAGCAATCAGGAATATGATCAGATAACAGGCTGAGAGCATTGAAGTTATTCAGCCTGGAGAAGACTTTGAGAAGACCTTAGAGCACCTTCCAGTACTTAAAAGGGCTGTGAGAAAGCTGGAGAGGCACACTTTATAAAAGCATGTGTTGATGGGACAAGAGGGAATGACTTTAAACTGAAAGAGGAAGGTTTACATTAGGTATTAGAAGAAATTTACTATGAGGGTGGTGAGGCACTGGCACGGGTTGCCCCGAGAAGCTATGGATGTCCCACTCCTGGAAGTGTTCAAGACCAGGCTTGAGCAACCTGGTCAACCTCAGTGGAAAGACTTGAAGATCACAATTGTCTGTCTCAAACACAGAAGGCCAGAAGGAACTTGCCATAAGAAAGCCACCACAGCAGGAACTTCAGATAAGCAGAGGGAGGAATTTGCAGCAGGAAGGCACTAATTCCAGGTGAGGTCTTGTTAGCATATCTGGACAAAAATTCTGGCAAAATGTAGCAAACTGTGGGAAAATAAGCAACTGCTCATACACATATCACCCCAAGTCTTGGGACAGACAGCATCTGCAACCACTACCAACCATCAAAGCTCCCCCAGATTAATTTCTGGGGCCTTCCTCCAGACAACTGCACATGATCCACAGTGTGATCCAGGGGAGGTACCTGAGCATTCCCACCTGAACCTGAATGTATATTAACCCATTGAACTCTTTATTCCCTGGGCTTCTTCCTTCCTCGATGCATCAAGACTGCAGCCATCAACAATCAAGTCTCATTGCTGGATCTGTGGGTGGTGATATCTTTCCTCTCTGCTATCTACTCTTATCCTTTCTCTTCCTTGCTTTTCTATATATATTTACCTCAGACTTTTTATCGCTATATTACTGTAGATAATAACTAAAAGGGATGCATGCCTCCTTTCCATTACAACCAAATTTTTCTAAAATATACATCTACATATACACTGGTCATTCAATGTCATTTTATTCTAATCTACTCGAAGGGATATATTAGCAAGAACCTCAGCTACCCTTACTTTCTGGGGAGGGTTATAACAGACAGGAGGATTGGAACTAGGTGATCTTTAAGGTCCCTTCTAATCCAAACCATTCTGGGAGTGTATGATATATGAGACTGATGAAAGTTAAGAAAGTGTTGTCTTGTAGCATGCATTCATGTCAAGCTTATTTTCTTATTTTCTTATTTTTACTTATTTTCTTTGAGTAAAGAGCAGCAGCTTGCAAAAGACATTATTAAAAATCACCTTTCCTGTTCAACTAACTCTTACATTACTCCTAGACTATGTGACATTATTTTTGAGAGGATAACAATTGGTTTCACTCATGGGTGATACTAAGCAGTGACGGTCTATGGCTAATTTATATAATACAGAAGAGTTTGTCATCGTACCTGGGAATATTCTCTTGTAACTTGCTCCCATTGTGCTTACTTAATCATTGCGACTAATGCTTCTTTCATGAATGGATCTCTCAGTTCACAGTGTTGTTTAAATTTCCTCCTGAGTAAGAGGCTGCCCTAAAATCATCGTGTTACCACAAATTAAAGAAAAAGGGAGAGCTATGAATATGTGCATTGTCTGTGGTGACCAGGCTCCTAAATTAAGATCTTTAGATGCCTAAGTAGGTGAGGTGAATCTGAGTTCACTTAAGTACTACTAGAAAGGAATTAAAAATTAATATCATCTAGTCTGGGTGCAAATTGTTGGGAATTGTCAGACATACAAAGAAGAACTCTTATTACAAGTGTCATGTGGAACAGCAATCTGTATGTACTAAGTAGCATTTCATTCTCTTAAAAATGTGTTTATTCCTGCTTTCTCAAGGTAAATATATCTCCAAAGGCCTGCTCCAAATTCAATATTGGATATAATCTTTTCTCTACCTGTTAAATTTAGCCACAGGTACTCCGGCTTTAGCAGGATATTATTAAGTTTGAAACATATGCACCAAGACTATTTAAATGAGTTGTTAATTAGTCAATGCTTAAACAACAACACATTTTCTCTAGTGTACTGTTCCAATACTAATAACTTGTTCTCTTCCCATCTGTTTGAATCCACCTGTTAACATTATTTTAAACCTACACTGAAAAGTCTACAAGGAAGGAACTAATTTCATAGTGTATGTTCATACCCAGAAACAATGATAATGGTTTTTGTTCCTCTCACAAGGCACATATTAAATATTTTCCTTTAGTGTTGATATTGCAAATTGAAATCCATACCAGAAATGAGACAAGGATGCTTTGAGGCAAATAGGATTTTCCATTTTTTGAGGGGGAGGAGATACTGGTAAGAAAAATACATACTATTTCCCCATGAGGACATGTTTTTAAGAAGTCAATGCTTTTTGTGTATATTCCACTAAATAAGACCCATCTTAACACCAACAGCCTGAGATTAATCTTCTGGTTATCTTAGCATCTTCCATATTATATTCTTAAAAGTCCCAGATGCAGAAACATGCAGATATTTTCATTCTTAGTAAGCATTTTTCCTTAAAAAAGAGGTTTAAGACAGGGAAAACCAGGGAACATGGGGCAAAGGGAACCATCGTTCTGAGCCAGTATTATTGATCTACAGCTTGTTAATATGTCTTATTAATCCCTGTTATATTTCTCATTCTACACCCCAAAATAACATTAAACATTTTTGCTTCAAAATTTCCAATTCAAAAGAGTTTTTGGTTTGGAATTTCTGACATTTATGGGATTGTTTTTTCCTTTTTTTTTTTCTTTTGCAAAACACTAAGAGACCTGGTGGGAAACACACTAGAATTAAAGAATCAAGAATTTATATCTACAGACTTGTGTAATCAAGAAATAAAGGGAAAACACACCTGACAATAAATCACACCTTTTAGTATTTTTCCACATGAATCCCAGAAAGTATCCAGACCTATATAATCAACAAAAAGAAACTTCATTTTTCTGGTGCGGCTCTGACTGGAAGCTTGCTCATGTTCTTAAAATTTCCACTACTGTTAACACTCCAGCACACAATACTCTTTTGCAGTAAGCTGAACACAATGTAGTAACAAATGAAACCAAAATCTTTCCTTCACATTTCAAGAAGGAACTCTCAATTTCATGGCCTACAAATAGGTCAAGTGCTGACTCAGCCTGCATTTCTGAGTGCCATCTGCCATCAAGTTATGATCAAATCACTTTGGAAGGTTTACACAAGTTTTTTCTGAGAGAAACTTAATATTCCATTCCTTTATGGCAGCTGCTGTGTTCTAGAAAATACATATTTCTGGAGTGAAAAAATTAATCATTTCATATGTTTGTAACTCTTTAATATCACTTGCAACTGATGCCACAATCACAGACTGTACATTTGACAAAGTCTGATCTATGCATACTGAGCAGTATCAAAAATGTCTCTATCATCTGGCAGTAAGGATATAAAGTGAGGTGTCATTCACTGTCAGTAGAGACCTGTCATGTGCTGCTGTTTCTGTTTCATGATTGTTCTGGACCAACCACTGCAGTTTACTTCTCACTTGGAACAGACAGCTTTTTCATTTCCTGGGAAGCCACATGGGATACAGGTGCTGTTATAGCCAGGCAAATTTTTATAATCAATTTCCAGTTAATTTTTTTGTTTTCTCCAGAGATTTAAAACACAGCTAATCAGAATGAAAAACATTTCCTGCCTCTGCCAGTAACTTTCATTTGATTCTACAGAATTACCATAATTAACCAAAGAACATGGATTCTGATATTCCTGTATAGCCTGAAATAGGACTGAGGATCCAAGAAGTTTCATATGCAGAATGTGTCTCGCCCTAAGGACTTTGCGGCTGAGTTTGAGACAGTGTGCAGGCAGGAGCAAATAGCAGGGAGAAGTAAAATGCGGGTAACAGAAGTAGGATTGAACAGATAGTGCATGTTTTGGCAAGTTAAATTTCTAAGTGCACTACTCAGAGAATAGACAGGTTGCATGAATAGGAGAAATATTTGTTATGTTTGCTATGTTACTATATTTAAAGGAGGGTCTGGCATTTAAGAATATGTTAAGTGGAACTGAGGGTGCTGTAGATGTATATGTCACAGGGAGGTATTGCTTGACTAAGAACTAGTCTGGGTGTAAGAATACAGGCTGTAGAAGTTACTCCAAACTGAAAGTACTTCTGAAAGGCATTGTAGCTTCAAGAAATACCTTCTGAAGTTAAAATCTCTGCCTGATCTTCTTGTCATTGGGGAATAACTCCTTTCCTTGATGGGTATGTAGTATCACCCTGAGTATCTGGGAAGGAACTTCACTACAAGCTGCCTTCCACCCTCACCACTGTTTGGATTACCACCTTCTAGTTGTAGAAGTAAATCGAAGACAGGTTCTGCTCTCCAAACTGTACTTGAATACAAACAGAAATTAAATGTGTCCTACTAGTGAGACAAATACACTACTAATTTTCTCCTCTGAATCCCTTTTCAATTGCACCAGGAGGTGAAATCCAGTTGTACCATAAAGGTACTTACAGTGGTAGCAAGGAATGAGTCCTGAGAGTGCCTTCTACTGCATTGAGTTCGGCTAAATTTTATCTTGTCTTGTCCTGCCACATACAATATGTCTGGGATTAAATAAAAAGCAGAATATCTCCACATAAATATTTCTGATTTAGTACCACCAAGGATTGCATTAAATTAACTCTTCTGCGGAAAAGGTCTAAGCTTAAATTTAACTTTAAAATAAGGTCTTATACTGTTCAGTAGTTGTACAAATATTCTCTAGGTGACTACAAAATGTTTAGGGCATCATCTAGCACTTTTTATAAATCACAACTCATTCCTAAAGGTCACCTTTCCATATGGCAAGTACTTATCATTCGCTGTGATACGCTTAAAATATGAATTTGGCTTTGTTCTTGAGACAAGTCCTGAGAGGTGTCAATGGCCCACATCTTGCAGAGTGCTGAGCACTAATTGGCATTTGGACTCATGCTAATTATGCTGCTAAAAAGTATGAGAGACACACTTCATTAGTTACGGAGAAAGAAATACTATTACTTTATCTTGCTTTGTGCATTGTGGTTTCATGAGATTGGTTTATATATAAGGTATGAATTAATGTATTTTTTTTGTGTATATATACATTTATTAAATAAAAATGAGAGATTTCTATAAGCAATCTTTATACTTGGCATATAACACAAAGTTCCCTAATTAAATCTCACAGGTTTTTTATGCTCTCCAAACTCACATCTGTGCAGCGCATAACTTAATCGAGGCAGGTGATTCTCCCCTCAACTCTACAAATATGACACCCCATATGCAATCCGCTCTGCAATCCCAACATAAGAAGGACATGGACATGTTGGAGCACATACAGATGAAGCCATGAAGAAGGTCAGAGGCCTGGAGTACCTCTGCTACGAAGATAGGCTGAGAGAGTTGAGCTTGTTCAGCCTGGAGGAGAGAAAGTTCCAGAGTGACCTTCTAGCACTATGAAGTACCTAAAGGGGCTACAAGAGAGCTGGAGAAGAATTTTTGGGGCATGGAGTAGTAGGACAAAGTGTAATGACCTCAAACTGAAAGAGGGCAGGATTAGATTGGATATAAAGAAGAAATTCTTTACTGTGAGGGTGGTGAGGCAGTTGTACAGGTTGTCCAGAGAAAGAGGCTACCCTGTGGCTGCCCCATCACCTCAAGTGTTCAAGGACTATTATTTTTGATAACCACAGTAAACTCCCTGGAGAGTTGGATGTCCCTCTTAGTGAGTTTTTTGTTCTTAATGAGGAAAAAATGTTTATAATCCTATTAAAAATAGTGGACTGTACCACTTAATCCTGCTCCCCATGAAATCAATGTTGAAACTCTGATCAGAAAAACAGTATCACTGCCACAACTCCTTTTAGCTCATGTCGGCTCTAGAGTGTCCTTTAAGCTCAGAAAAGTTGCTCAAACACAGCCTCTAGAAAGACTTTTTGAGAGCTTGAGAGTCTTTTTGGCGCAACTCGGTTTTGGGTACAGGTCAAATTTAAAAAGTTATGGCTCACCTTGATGAGGGCTATATCTGCTAGGAAACACCAAGCTACAGCCTGGGATTTTGAACTCCAATATTTCAGTTCAGCATGTCCTTTGCTTACAATAACATCTACTTAAAAATATTTCCTAGAAAAAACATTTTATTTCAAGCAACTCAATTTCTCCTCTTTACCTATATAAGGACGCTAACTCATAACCGAAGTCCTTTCCAACATTTCCTGGAGATTCCTTATACAAAGGTTTGCTTTAATTTTTCTTGAGGAAAGTGGAGAGGTTTTAATGACATTTTTTCCAAACAGAAATGTTCAAACACCATGTTTGAATAGCAACACATGAGAAGCTTCCAAACATGGCAGTAGATATTTGTAAAATTTGAAAAAAATCAACATGGATTTGATTTAGAAGTTTTTGCTTTCTTTTTCTCTCTAAGGAAAATGGTTTCTTAGCTGGAAATCATATGGAAATTTAATTAGTTGAAATCTTATTAAATGCCTTTTTAGCCCAGTCACTTCAATAAATACTAATTACAACACATGAAAAGACATATAGAAAATGTTTTACAAAGAACTTTATGGGAAAAAAAACTGTAAATATTTGTGAGTTTGAAGCGGCTTTTGTATTTTTTTTAATATCTCTCTGGGTACTTGTATATGTGTGTGTGAAAAAGTACAGAACACAATGAAGCTGTTCTAGATTCTTCTTTGAGATTGTAATGGTGCATTTTGAAACAGAATGTGTCATAGAATAGACTCCAAGAAATTCTGGGTAAACAAAATGCTTGATGACTCTGACAGAGTACTGTAACTTTTAAGAGAAAGTCCATTCCACTTTTGAAATACTGATGATGAACGTGCTGTTGGGAAAACATGAAAGTCGAAGAAACCTCACCTTGAGGTTTTCTCCAGAGCTAGTTGCAATATAGATGGTGCCATGTAATTTTTGAAAACTAAGCACAAATATTCTCGACCCTATGAGCTGATTATCAGCCTCAAGACACACACCATGAACATGCAAAACTGGAGGCAGCTTTATAAGGGATCCAGGGTAGTGAAGAGAGCATCTCCCCAAGGTCCTAGTTCTCCATTGCTGGATAAGGCTGCATATGGAGGACAGTCTCAAGTTGTGCTGGATGCTCCAGCTTCCTTAAGCCTTGCTGTCCTGTTTCATTCTTTGGCAGCAGCTTTGGAGTAACCAGTACCTTCATCCCAGCACAGTTCCTCTACTTGTACAGATACACATGGACTTCTTACAAGCCACATGTAATTCAGGAGCCATGATAACTGCTTGAGAAGGACACAGGAAACCTGGCTATCTGCGTACTGCTCAGCCCAAGAGAAGGAATCCCAGACTTTTCAAGAGTATACTCTGATTGCCACTCAGTGGTCACATTTGGAACTTTCGTATTGTCCCTGGATTGTTAGTTTTTTAATTCAGTAATCATTCACGGTAGAATGACAGCCCCAAACATTCTTCCCCCAGGAATGATTACTGCAGGAATTCTCGGTGCAGAACCTTAATGTGTTAGTGGGGTGGGGGGAACAAGAATACCCAGCTGTAAGGACACTTTCTCTTCCACATGGGGGAGTATCCCCATTATTCCCACTTAAAGCCAAGATCCAGCTTGGATCCAGATGTTACTATCCTAATAGCTTTTTTCTTATGTCTATTGCTAGGCACCTGCCCACAAAGGACTATCAATATACTCTTTCTCATAACTGACATCCACAGAGCCCTTTCTTTCGTTAGATTTCAAAACTGAACTGAAATCCAGGCTGTAACTAAGAGAAATGTTTGTTTCAGAAGCCTAGAAATGGTTCTAAAGATCATTAAACCATTTAGCCATATGAAAACAAATTCCAGTGTGTATGAGGCAACTAGCAGTAATATATCCCATAAATATCTGTTGCAGTCAGTTTTATCTCTCTACATGACTCAACAACCATTTTTCTTGTGTGTTCTGATTGATAATCAAACAGCAGATAGCTTTGCTAGAGATATCAAAGCATGGAATCTGTATTTCTAATGATTACTTTAGGATTTGGTTCAACCTTCTTCAAAACAAAGCCCCTTTTCCTCTTGCCGTAGGTGCAATTTTTCAGGTACTATAAATGCTGTGAGTGACTTTGAAGTTAATAAATATTATTGTGTCAAATAAAATAAAATAAACCCTTCTCAGTGACACAAAGGTCAACTTCAGTACTATGTAATATATGGCTTTAGCCCCTGGCAGTGAGTTCTGGGAGATACAGTAGTTGAAAGAAATTTTAGAGTACAGCAGTGGGTTTGGATTACAGAGTATCTAAGTTACAAGAGAAAATTATCTCTCAAAAAAAAAAAGTTTATGAGTGAAAGGGGTTGTAAATGGTCTTTTAGAACTTGCAAGAAGAAAAAGTTGTAGTGCATCAAAATCCTTGGATAAACAGAAGCAAAATATTTTTTTTATGCTTCATATTTATAACAAGAATTTTCTTTTGCATCCAACAAAGTATATGAAACTTGGAAAAATTTTAATTCTTAATTATAACGTCATAGAATAGTAGAATAATTTGGGTTGGAAGGGACCTCAAAGACCATCTAGTTCAAACCCCCCTGCCATGGGCAGGGAGACCTTCCTCTAGCCCAGGTTGCTCAAAACCCATCCCACCTAACCTTGAACACTTCCAGGGATGGAGTAATCGCAGCTTCTCTGGCAACCTGTGCCAATATCTCACCCCCCTCACAGCAAAGAATTTCTTCCTAACATCTAATCTAAATCTACCCTTCTCCAGTTTAAAGCCATTCCTTCTTATCCCATCACAGCACACCCTTGTAGAAAGTCCTTATTCAGCCTTCTTGAAGGCCACCTTTAGGTATTAAAGTGATGACTTTTCATCAACTTCATAAGTCCTCTTTTTACTGACTATTGCTATAAGAGTGAAATCTGGCAGCCTCTGCTTTCAGACCATAACCTTCCTCAAGGTGTGAAAGTACTGTTCCTAAGGAAAATACAGCTGCTTTCAAAGTATCGTGGCTCCCTGTGAAGCAACAGCTAAAAAAGACAACACATTTGAAGGGCATTGAAAGCAGAAATGAAAGGTATTAACAGCATAAAACCTTGGTTACCATGCATAGTTCATCTCTGCAGAGCAGGAGTGACATATTAAAGAAGGTACAGAGCAAAGCTACTAAAATGACAAAGAGGAAAAAAACATGGCTCTGTGAGAAGGGACTAAAGTGTTTTTTTCTCAGTCTTCATCTTTACTTTCTTCTTTTTTCTTCCTCAGTTTAAGAAGTGGAAAGCTGAGGGAAATGTGTTTGAGCTTTACATTGTGAAAGTGCTGCACAAAATGAGTGCAGAACCACGAATCCTCACCCACACATTACTGCAAACACTCAGGGCACCTTGGGAAACTGGCTTAAAATAGATAAAAGTAACCCCTTTTTCCACAGGACTTCGTGAACTTCTGGAATGTTTCCACAGAAGACTCTGAGGTAGGCAATATCAGCAGTTTCAAAAATAGAGCAGAGGCACTAAAGAACAATGTGTCTATAAAAAGTCAAGGCAGTGGTTGAATTGTTGGAGTCATTTGGTAAGACCATAAGACCTTATGATAAGAGCAGAAGGCTTTACACACAAAAGATGATGCCAAACCTTAAAAGAAACTTAATCTTATTTCACTATTTGTAGATCTGTATGGAGGAGACATGACTTGAGGAAAGAAAAGGAGTGATGTCCTGGAATAATCCCACATTATAGTCTAAAACCTTATAGCTTACCCCCCTGCAAGCATGCCTATGGGAGTTTCTGAGTGGCATCCTCCAGGGAACTTCCCATCCCAAGCTGATGTGGATTCATACGCAAGGATTTCTTCCCTTCAGTCCCTGGCTGACTGAATTTCTCTTGGAAAGTTGGTGGGGAAGTGCTCCTTCAGATAAAAACAAGACACATCTATCTAATCTAGAGGTGGATGTCACTGAAGTTTTTCAAATAGCAGATTAAACAGGGAAAGCATGAAAAAAGTTTAATCTGTTCACATTTGACCCAGTATCTGCTTGATTTTGGCAAGCAGTGGCATAGTATAGCCATTCTTTACAAAATCACCCTCTTTGGACAAGGTATAAAGTAAAAATAAGTAACTCTTAGTAACTAACAGTTTTTACTGCTAAGTTTTCTTTTTCCACTAGTCTGAGGCATGGTATACCATTCCTTG
Source organism: Corvus brachyrhynchos (assembly GCF_000691975.1). NCBI lineage: Eukaryota > Metazoa > Chordata > Aves > Passeriformes > Corvidae > Corvus > Corvus brachyrhynchos. The sequence goes on from NW_008238359.1 coordinate 3,837,512, forward strand.
GGAAGAAAAAAACACGAGCAAAGAAGCCAAGATAAGATATGCATGTGTAAGGGAGAGAAACCAAAAGGAAAACATGAAGGCCCTGTATGTTTCCAGATACACTGTTAGACTTCTCTGTATATCACATTTCTCTGTTACTTAAGACAAACTTCAGTGTTCTTCTGTACCATTGATAAAATGCTCATAGAAATTTTTATATAGGGTTCAGAAAAATTTTAGACACATCTTTCTCCTAAATTTCAGGTATCTAGTAAACAGGTCCAAAGCAAATACTTAGATTATTCAAACAGCCACAGGTTGTGCAGAAACTTTGAAAATCTGCATGGGAAGATCTTGCCTGGCTACTGTAGGTATCTAAGTTTAGGTCAATAAGGTCTCACTCAGAAAGCCCTTCTGCGTGCCCAATCCTTCCCAACATAAATGGAGAGTTAAGACACAGTGGCAGGATTCCTTTGCTTCCTCTGGTCTGTGTCCCTGCTTCACCTTGTTTGTGCCCTTTACCAGAAATATCCCTCTGCTGCTTGACACTGTGCCATTCAACTATTTGCTAGATCTACTTATCATAACTGCAATAAAATTCAGGAGTAAAACCTCATTAATTATTGTTTCTCATGTAGAATACATTAAGAATTCTTTTATGATGGAAATTATTATATAAGCTACATGAAGACATATCAGATCTCAATCTCAGTAAAATGCTGGATATTTTTATTACAAAAACTTTTAGCTGTTCACTTGATCCATGTTTAAGTGTTTAAGAATTAAGTGTTCAAATTTTAAGATATTTTCTTGAGTTTACACAAAGGTTAAAACTAAAATCAGTAAATTTTTATTGTCCAGATCCAAAGTGGACTTTTAAAGATCCAGAGTGGATTTAAAGATCCAGTTTGAATCTTTAATTGTCTAATGAGCTATTCCTCACCTTAACTTAATAAGTTTCTTTTCCCCCCCTTCCCAACGTGAAAAATGGAGCAGGATGTTAAAGATGACTCAAATGTTCTAAAGACAAGATGAGAGAAAGAGATATCAGGAATAAAAATATTTAGACTGAAAAAATATCTTTGCTCAGCATTCAAATAAAATAGAATGTAATCAGTCTTGCAATGCTATTAAATTTTTTTAAAATAGAAAAAAGTAGAAAAAACACCCACCATTTACTGGCACTCTAAACAGTTCCTGTGATGGCAGTAATTTCTACATGTTCAAATAAGGGACTAAGGAAGGAAAAATAAAAGGGCAAGCAAAGTTTTATAAACAGCATTAATTGAGATGGGATTCCTTCTGAAATTCTTTTAAATTTAATCCAAGCATGAGAAGAATAAGATAAATAGCTGTAGAGTCTACAGCAGTCTGGCCTATACTCAGAGATTCAGATGCTTTACAAGAGGACCCATGTATTCCTCCTTCTTATTTTTTGTTTTCTGCTTTCTCATGCAGATTGAAGTGTGAGCAAGCATTGATTTCTTTAATAATTCCTTACCTTCAAATATTCATGCTGAATTTTAAAGAGCTTTTTCTGACAATTAAACATTATAAGAATTCTGTTTGATCCTGCAAAAAGAAGAGTTTGACATCAACATCAAATAACTGGCAGAATAAGTAAGAAAATGTAGACTTCCAGTTCTACCTCGTCAGAGAACACTTCCTCATTTTTAAACAATAGCAGTAATAGTAACATAATAACTAGCAACATTATTGTTTTTCCAATCCAGTTATTGACAGACTAGTGCCAGTTCCCCGTCTCACTGTACTGACGGTATTTTACTACTTAAGAAAAATCATCCTTCTTAGAAGTTATAACTGATGCCATCAGAGAGAAAAATCTTTGTTTCTGTTGTAGTTAGTGTTACCACAAAAGGTACAATGTTGGCTGTCAAGAAACAGACATACTTCATTCAAAGTTTTAAATGCAAGTTCCTTCCAGATTACTCATATAACAACCCGCATTGATAAATTTCTAGAAGAATGAAATAGAATAATTTCTAACAATTAAGCAGGACATATATTTTTTCAGTAAATATTTATATATTGGCAAGGAGAGTTAATAATGCAGTTAATAAGCAGATCCAGGTAATACTCAGACCATAAATCATACAGCCAAGAATTCTGTGGATCACAAATGCTCACTTTCCAATATATTCTGGAGATCTGGAGATGTTCCAGAAGACAACGATGCTTTAAAAATATGTAAGAAACTATTATTTTTTTTTATTTTGTATGGAAAGCTATAAATAAAGTAAATACAAAAGCACCTCAGACCAAATCACAGAACGGCTAATATAAAACTGAACTAATAAGAAATAAAAGAATGAAGCAATGTTGATGTTATTCTATATTTGTAGAAAATGTAAGTATATTGGCAACATTTTGCTGTTTACAACTTTGTGTGATGAAAATAATGATGTTTCTGCAACAGATTTCTGTCATGTACTTGACTTGAGACCACAACATCTTGAGTGATAAAATTTGAACAATTTAACATTCACATAATAAATGAATTAAGAAGTAGTTAAATAATAAGATTCAGAACACAATGCTACATCTGAATCAGTGCCAACCAGCTGCATTTCAAGTAGAAATTTACTGATGTTTTTTTAGTTATTTTTCTCTCTGTATGTCTTAATCTTTTTATCGATTGCTTAGGAATAGATAATACTAAACAAAACCACAGGTAAAAAAGATATAGATTTTGGTGATGACCAAATGCCTAGGGAGCAGTAAATAAAGGAGGAGGAAAGGTCATCCCAATAGGCTTTAAACAAACCATATGTGTTTCAAATCTTAAACCACAAACCAGTGGCAATAATATAGGCCATGGTAGTTCAGTGGCAGATTCTATTTTGAAAGCTGTGATTCTGAAATGGTCTTCAGATGACAAAGTGTGATAAACTGAGAGTAGCTTCTCAACTACAACTTTGCAATCAAAAGGGTTAACATAATACTAGGATTATAAACATGAAAATATTCTTTGAGATAAAAAAAAAAAAACCAAACAGAAACTATGTTTGTCAAAATTATAATTCCTACTGTAATTCTGGCCACAATTCTGCTCTCCATATGTTAAGAAGAATACTAATTCAGAATCATGGAATCATCACAGAATCACAGGATTTTTAGGGTTGGAAGGGACCTCTGGAAATCATCCAGTCCAGCTTCCCTGCCAAGGCAGGGTCACCTAGAGCAGATTACACAGGAACATGTTCAGTTGGGTTTTCAATTTCTCCGGAGAGGGAGAATCCATGACCGTCCTGGGTGACCTTTTTCTGTGCTCTGCTCCCCTTAATGTAAGGAAGTTCTTCCTCATGCTGAAGTGGAACTTCTTGTATTTTAATTTTTCACTATTACTCCTTGATCTGTTGCTGGACACCACTGAAATAGTTTAATAATAATGGACCTACTATTGATCCATGGGGAACACCACTGACTACAGGCCTCTAGATAGAAGGAAGAGGAAGTACTCTATCCTTGGAAAGGATTAAGAGCCACAGAATCACTGATGGACTGGAAAAGATGCAAAATTGTGTGAAAAACGATGAGATCAAACCAGTTAACTTATCATACAGAACACAAGGGAGAGACTCGATCACATGTCATATGCACCTATAAGAGAAACAGAATTCAGACAGTCTAGAAGGTAAATAAATTTAAAATGTCAGTTGTAAAAGAGATTAAATCAGAATAGAAATAAAGTCAAAAAAAATTAACAAGGCCAAAACTGCTGTAGATGATGGATGTTAATTTTCATTAAAACCAATTACAATTGCTTACTCAGTTCTAATTTAACACAAATTATTGCTGACTTTGCATCTAGAAATATGGAGGCCGTTACTTTTAACAGCACCCTCTACTTGGAAAATCAATGTCTCCATCAGGGGTATGAATTTCTGCACCGAATGGAAGCAATTTGCAGACTTCTGGTTCCAAAAGGCTCCTGGAGCCGTCCCTTCCATTATTTACCTGACAAATTTTTAAACACAGATCCCTGTTTTGTTTTTTTTATTCATTTCAGTGTGCACACAGTCTGTCTTGTCATGAATGCCCAAAGTTATCCAGTTAGGTTTGCCTGTCCTGAACAAGGATATCTTTTCCTGTCTGTTGCTCTTATGATTGTTGCATAACTCGTATGATTAAAGTAAAGTCATTCTGAGGATAAATGTAGCATTCAAAAATCACTGACTCTGAGAATTTTACAAGATCCAATGATAGTTGTAGTAAGACAGATTGGCATAACCAGCCATGCAATAAATCATGTATGTTAAAAAAATAGAAATACTCTATTTGAATTCATGCAACTTTATCTAATTTATCAGAATATTTAACACTCTCAAGTCTACCAGACTATGTCAGA
>NW_008238359.1:3841896-3849967 GCF_000691975.1 Corvus brachyrhynchos
GTGTATTGAACATTTCTACTTGGATAACAAGACCTGTTTTCTGGTACTTACTCAAAATAAACTAAATTTTCATGTCAGTAAAAAAAGTAAAGTTTATTCCAGTCCTTATTTTGCTTTTAGTATTCTGGCAAATGAATCCACCAGTGTAGAACTACAGATTAGAAAGCCATTTTCAGTAAATTTCTGTTTCCTGATCTGCAAAAGAAGGAAGATGAATATAGCACCTGTCAGAACAACTCTGATGGGCAAGATCAAGTCAAATCCTTTTGAGTACTGAATATAGCACATTGGCTTCAGATAAAATACTATCAAGACCTAGTGTGAGAATACGTACATGCCAAAACACCTTACATGTTATCCTACCAGTCAGATCTATCCACTTGAACCACTTCCTGTAATCATCTGCATAGATTACCACCTTTGTGGATGTGAAACTATACACACCATCAGCCCACACAAAACACCAGATCACTGAGAAGATATCAGGTGGAAAGATGGCCTCCCACATAATTATATAAAACAAGCATGGCATGTGATAGAAAACAAAACCGTTGTGAAAATCATCTACATCAGAGTGAAAACTGAAACAAAGATTGCTTCCACTCCATCTAAGCAGAGCTTCTCCCTTTCAGTCCTCTCCAGGTTGTAATGCAATAATGGTATATTTCATTTCATAGACTAATCCAAAGCCCTAATGTATGAAAGCTGTGTCACACCTCTTGAATAAATTTGGCTACTATGAAAGTACAGTCTGATCCTCTCTACAGAAAATGGTTTTCAAACTTAGCTTTGGGGCAACAGCTTTCCTGATACTCTCAAGACTAATAATAATTCTCATCTGTCCAACATTTCTGCTTTAATTACGTTGAGGTTAAACCTGAACATTAAAAAGTGTGTACACTATTTCGTCCTGGTTATCGCAAGACCAATTCTGAATGAAAAGACTGTTTTTTGATTGGCTGTCACTTTTGAAGAAGAATATTTTGAAACTGATATTTTATTTTTTTGAGTTTTCATAATATAAAGGATCATATTTTCAAGTTTGCCCTCAATGTTCTGAATGCTGCATGTGTTTTTCCCTGTTGAAACTTGTGATTCATATGCAATGACCTGCCTCCAGGAGTGAATGCTTTAAAGACATGCTCATGTATCATAAAATACAGAGTGTCTGATCAGATAAGTCTTGGGAGAAGGGATGTTGACTGTTCTTATGCCTGGAAAAGAGCTTAATGGCATACCCACTTGGTTTCAAGTAGATTCAAGAATTCTCAACCACCACCAGCTTGCCACCTACACTTTTTTGTTATTTCTGAGCCCTGTTGTTAATTTTTGGCACACTGGATCTGTCCTTGAAGATTTTATACTCTTTACCAAATGCTCGCTATCTTCCACTCATGCAAAGTCATTTGTAGATCAAATCACAGAATTATAGAATCATAGAATCATGGAACAGTTTGGACTGGAAGGGACATTTAAAGGTCATGTAGTCCAATGCCCCTGCAATGATCTGGGACATCTTCAGCCAAATCAGGTTGCTCAGAGCCCTCTTCAGTCTGGCCTTGCTCTTTGTGCCACCCCCAGGTTTAGCAAAAGCAGTGCAGTGTAATTTCCTGCAATATCACACAAAAAAAGGATCAGCATCATATCTCTGAGAAATATTGCTGTTAGTGAATCCTGATCAGAATGACTAAATCTGGGCATCCACGTACAACTTTCTTTGCAGTGTTTCAAAAGCTGCAGCTCTCACTGTAGTTGCTCAAATATATGAAAGTTTAGGTAATTCTGGATTAATCTAGATATTTAATTTAAAATTATTGAGATGCCTGAGTAGATATAGCAGCAAATTAGCACCCAGGACTTGTGGACCCTGCTCCTACTTGTGCCACCAGCAGACAAGGTTTGTTTGTAAAATCTCCCACTCCATCATTAAGTTTGCTCTGATGTAAAGTAGATCTATTAAGGGTGGCATCTCCTGAAAAACTCCTAAGACCTCTCAGTAAATTTCAAAGTGCAAGTTATATATAATCATTAATTATTTTAGATATTCAAATTAAACATATCAGTTTGAATTAACAAGTGTATAAAGGGTAACGAAAAGAGTGGAGTGAAATCCGTATCTTCAGAAAACATCTAGTTTATATCTGGGATAAGATCCAAGTTCACTGAAATGGTCCCAGTGCCTCCCTCAGTCATTTGTACTACAATGACTGCACAGGCAAATGCAGCAGCCGTTGTCTCCTCAGCAACAGTGCAAATGCAGTCCCAGCTTCATCCAATACTAGAGTTGCCTGATTTTCTCTCACTTTGGGATGTCATCATGGAAACAGTCTTGATTACTTAATGTTCCTTAAAATGGTACTAGCTTAGCTAATCAATGTTATTCTGTTGTTAAGCAGGATATTTTTCCATTCTGAAACAATATTGATTACCTAATTATTGCCATTAAAAGCACTCAAAACCAAAACACATTTAAGCCAGTGACTGTGTGGCTGCTATTAAAGCTTTCACTGCTTCATTTCTACTCAGCTTGCAAAGAGTAATACTACTCTATTTCTACTCAGTTTGCAAAGCTTCCCTGTTTTTGAACATCTTCAACTCTCTCACTGTTCTAATATTCATCAACTTTGTCCCCTCCCCCAGCTTCCACCAGCAGACAGTGCAAAATTAGCAGCAAGAGACAGGATCAAAATGCTTGTTCCAGAAAGCAGCGATACAAGGCACAAAGAAAGGGATATGGCGGCAGGTATAGACACAGCACCTGTTTCTAATTTTTTAAACTTTAAACTTAATTCCGTCTCATTCAAACTTATTTTAGAAGGCAATTGACAACAAGAAAAATTATAAAATTGGCAGGAAACTAAGACTTGGGTTTTGGGAATTAAGAATATCAAACTGTGAAATAGAATATATATGTGTATCTATATATATTGCTATTGCATCATCAAGAGAATTTGGCTCCACAGCTGTATTTATGATTATTGAAGCATTCTTCTGTTTATACTTAGCCATAAAATTGCACATACTTATAAGCTCTTTTACCTCTTTAAAAAGGCAGCAGCCAACCTGTATGCCTTTGCAGCTATGGGATGCTTTAACCTGATACTCCAAACTGTGTTGGATTTTCCCTAGGTGACAAATCACCGACCTCTCTCTGTGAGTAATGCATGTTTTGTGAAACACGAATTGTATATATGATTGCAAATATGTTTGATTTTGTGTGTATTCCCTCATACACAGAGTACGTATTGTACATACACTCTTTTGAGGTATCTGGACACAGAAAACAGAGTTAAAGCATCTTGCTCTCAGGTACGAGGTGTGACTCTTGGGGGCATCCTGTGCAGGGCTAAGAGCTGGACTCAGCTTGGGTTGGATCCTTGTGGGTAGCCTCCATCTCGGCATATTCTGCAATTCTTTTAGTTGGTGCACAATATAGATGATAAACAGTGCACTACCATTGCAGATACAGGACGAATAAAACGTACACTGTTCAATATCAGAGGAGGATTTTTAAGCCCCATGCAAACCTCATGCAAACGTTGTCAAAGAGGTGGCCCATACAAGCCTCATGAAAGCACAGTAACTTTTAGGAAGGAGAAAGCTCTGTGAAGAAGCTAGAGCAACAAGGTTATTAGATTGCAACATCACTGGGAAGGGTAAGTAGACATGGTCCCGTACTTTCTTGGTGAAGTCTGACAGTTTTTCAAACATACACACCCCTGGAATAGTTCAAGGCCAGGTTGGATGGGGCCCTAAGCAACCTGACCTAAGGGGTGTCACCCTGCCCGTGGAAGCGAGTTAGACCTAGGTGATTTTTGTGGTCCTTTCCAAGGCACACCATTCTGATTCTATATTCTATGCTTCTATGTCAAAAAGTACTCTAAGTATGCAAAAATAGAGTCACAGAAATAGTTTTGCGTCCGATTTGGACTAAGATGTAGAAGGCGGAGTGGATTCATGGGGGAACCTCAGAACATGTCAGTCAGGGCCCCAGTTGCACGAGTAAGTGGCAGCTGAAGGTCCTTGCCTACACAGCTGCAGACTGAGGGCTGCCCAAACAGACAGAAAGCACTGCCTGCATCGTTCTTGTTTTGCTCGCTCAGGCTCAACCCTTCAGCAAGAGGGACAGATGAGACAGACGTATCCAGACTTGTAAGCAGTCTGAATACAGACCTGAAGGACAGGGTGGAACATAAAACTATAGCAAAGGAGGTCAGAAGAGAATAAAAATTGAGACATTTGCAGCCAGGCAGTGCTAGGACTTACAAGACTCATCTGAACAAACCTCAATATGGTTTTCTAAACATTCAGTGGACCTAGGTAATTTATAAGCAATGTGAAAGTCAGCAAATTATATTAAATTTTATTTAAATTGATTTAAATGCAAATAAATTATTTTGATTTTTGAATTTTGATTATTCTGGAAGAACAGATTAATTTAAAACATTAATTTACCATAACATGACAATGTTCTTTCATGATAACACTAAAAATGCTGATATTACCACTGGACACAAACAACCCAGAGAACAAACACAGTGCCAGAAAAGGAGTGGGGGAAAGGAGGATAAGTGAAGAGGAAACTGTTATGTTTCTTTCTCCTTGGTACATTTTTTTCTTGCCAAGAGTGGACTTAAACTTGATTTTCTTCTTGCTATGGGACCTGGCATACTGCCACATACGTATTCCTGCTCACGAGCAACACCAGCATGCTGGTCAAAATGTACTCTAGAAAAAATGAGGTCCAAAAATGTCCTCCTCTCTAAAAAGGTCCTGTGTTTGAGCATGCTTGTGTGTGTGATTTATGCAAAAATCCTGTCAAAATATTCTGCTTCATCAAAACTTTAATTTACATACATTTTTGGGACACTGTAGAGGCTGATTAACATGACGTATCACAATTCAGGAGGAATGTTGACTGAAGCATTTTAGGAGCCTGGGATGCAGAAACACAAGGTAGATAAGCATATGGAGCTCAGTGAATGAAGCAGGAGGCTGCCTATTCTGCTGTGATTTATGTTCCTTGTGAGAACTTGATGGCTTTCTGAGATAAGAGATTTTGTTTAGAAAAAATCTAGTACAATGAAAAAAACCATTATAGAGCTTTATTCATCTTTAATAAGCCCAGATACATCTTCCATCACCTTTTAGAGATACCAGAATTTGAGTTTTATTAAAGAGAAAACTAGTAAGCACTATAGCTTTATTTATAAATAATATGTTAAAATATTTAATCAAAACCACTTAGAAATTATTTTTTATCCCCTGGATTTACAGAAACCACTGCAGTGTTTATCTTGCAAAACAAAACTTACCGGTATTTTATATTATGTCTTTTAAATTTACGTGTTAACTTACCCATGCATCTAAAACTGGATTAGTTTTACATTTTCTCATTATTTATTTAATTCATTTTTAAAAATTGGATAATGACATTTCTCCAGAGTCTTAGAATATGAGAGAATCTCATAGTTGTTCCCTAACTGCTTTCTGTATCACCAAAACAATATAAACACCACTCTCTGGCCAAGTCCAAATGTCCAACTAGTAGAAATGTTTGTTAGTAACCTTCCTGAAAGGAAACCACCTCATGCATTATTCACTCTGCCATAGCTCTGCTTAGTAACTTTATGGCAAAACCCACTATTTCATTGTAATTAATTGTTCCTCCTCACCCCCAGGAAGATCCACAACAGTTAATTATTGGTTTGCAAGGGTTGATAGTCCAGAGCACAGGAGACAAAGAAGTACTCACTAAACTAGTGACAAATTAGCAGGTGATAGAAGACTAAACTCCCATTTTAGTTAACAGTGAGCTGGTCAATACAACCTCCACAGCCTAAAAAAATATTTGACTTACTAAACAGAGGTTTATTTCTGTGATTAATCTGGAATTTAATCTAATTTTTGGCTTCTGGTTATATATTTTACTCTCATAAAGGTATCTCAAAGGAATTTTCAGGCTAAACAGGGACACATATAGTGAATTTAGCCATCAGCTGGGGCAGGGACGGCAGCAATGGCAGATGAATTCTGTCACAGTGTCGGACTTGGATGCGGATTTTTAATTCCCGTTTCATCATGTTTTGAATATACCTGTCATGTGAGATGCAGAATTGGAGTGGAACTTGCTATTCATTCCCATACGTGCACATATGGGAATGAGTTATAAACCCACTTCTGAAGTGGCATAATCAAGACCAAAATGATCGAGAGGTGTTCTGGAGACACTTTATTTAAATAATTTTTTTTTTAATAATTTACATTCAATCTGCATCAGGTAGTGACAGAATTGGAGAGTAAAGGGAAGGAATCTTAAGCATCATGTTGTCTGAGGGTGACTTTCTCACAAGATTTCTGCTAAAGGATAACTTGCAGGAAGACACCCGGGAGGTCCCATTGCCCAGCTCACAGGTGCTCCCTGTCACCACTGGGTGTCTCACCAACCAGCTTTTTGAAGAAGATGTGGGCAGTGATGATCCTTGCTGAGACTGCACGAAGAAGGAAGAACATATTCAAACACCAGTAGCAGCTTACAAGAACACAGGGCTGGATCTGTAAGTTACAGGGCAAAACAAAACTACTTGACATCTAGCCTCAAAAATGTTGGCATGTGTACAACACCAACCTGAGGTTTGCGTCTCCTCTGTGAAGAAATTCAGCCATTATTGCAGCTGCACTACCAAAAATTATTTTTGACTAGTGATAAAGCCCAGAAGAGTGAAAACCTGTGCTTCCCCCAACAGGTTATTTCTCTTCCTTTATGTGCAAATCACCTTGGTTTCATACTTTGCCTGTACTGTGAAAGCATTTTTTCCATATATAGTCCAAATTGCTTCTACTGATCATGCAATCTGTTAATTAGCTCTGAAGGGGTTAATAGAGATGAAAGAAAGTTCTCCTGATAGAAAACTATGCCTGATACCAGGCTTTTTTTTGGCATTACCCTGCAAAAAAGCATCACAGCAAAACAGCATTAAAGAAAGACAAATTAAACAGGAGAGTAGTAGCCAGGGGAGACTTAAACTTAATCCACCATATTGCTGTAAAAAGGTTTGCCATCTGGATCCCAGTTTGCTACAATATTGAGGCTTCATGGCATTTCTTCCCCTTCATTTTCAGCTATCGTCCATGGGAGAGCTGAGGAACCTGTGCAGTGCTCCAGTGCTGCAGCGTGTGTGTGTGAGATATAAGATGCTTTCAGAAATCCCAGTTACAGTGTGTAAACAGCTAACTGTCTTCTACAACAACTCTGCAGCAGTTTGTATGTCAGCAGTCTCTGACAGACTCACAGCCATGCAGCAGCGCCAATCATAGAGGCTTTGGCACTCTAAAAGTACACAAAACCCAGCTCTTGCTTTTTCCAGACAGAAGGATTGGATGCTGTATGGCTTTACCAATCACTCTAGATTCCAATAAATCCATTAAGCTCTTGTGAGCTGTTTCAAATCCCCCTCTTTACCTCTGCTGAAGGCAAGCAACAGCTACAGAGATCTCTTTGCATCAAATACCTCAAAACGCTAGAGGGCTGGTCAGCTTGGGAATCGCAGTGCTGGGGCTGAGAGACTGTAACTTAACAAAACACATCCGAGCCTCTGGATGCCGGCTCTGACTCTTGCAAGGCAGAAGAGAAACGCATCGGCAGCTGCACTTGACATGATCAACAAATCTGCTTTGAAGAGGCACACGGGTGAGGTGGCCAAAGGGTCAAAATGAATTAACTCTCACATCCTCCAACGCAGCGGTGGAGGTCAGGAAGGATCCTGACACACATTAAAGCAGAAGAGGAGACTTTATGTGTCTTAAAGGGAATTAAACAGAGGCGTTTGGGAAGATGTTTTTCTTCAGATATTTTGGTGTGGGTTTTTTTCTCCTAGGCTTTGGTGAGGGGAAAGAAAAAAGGTGTTTGCTCTCAGCTATCTGTTGTTGTCTCCATACACAGGCAGGTTTTTTTCTAGTGAGTGAAAAGACAAATTCCCCATTTTGGCTACTTTTCCTGGAACAAAGCCAAGCTTTAAAGGAACAGAGCCAGGTCCTCAGGTCACAGAAATTCAAACAGTACAAAGGGAAA